>NW_012101754.1:606242-632498 GCF_000951045.1 Mandrillus leucophaeus | reverse complement strand
TGGCAGGTGCCTGTAGTCCCAGCTACTCAGGAGGCTGAGACAGGAAAATTGCTTGAACCTGGGAGGCGGAGGTTGTAGTGAGTGGAGATCATGCCTCTACACTCCAGCCTGGGCAACAGAGCAGGACTCTATCTCCAAAAAAAAATTAAAAAATAAATAATAAATATACATATAGGGCCTGTATATAAAAAATAAATAATAAATATACATATAGGGCAACAGTCTCTCACCACCTCACTCATTTTATAGAAGGCAAGTTTATTTTGCACAAAGGATCTACCACCACTACTACCAGGGATTTGAAACTATCATTACAAATCCTAGGTAGTGGGATCTTTGCATCATCTCATTCATATTTCCATTAGCAGTTACCCCTTCAAATACAGCATCAGACTATCAGGAGGACATAAATAAGGATGACAAAGGAAATATTTATTTCTGTAAAACAGTGACCTCAGGCAGGAATAAAACAGTGAGTGCTTGTAATTAGTATCTTTATATAGAAAAACAAAAATGTTTAATTTTGCCCTATTCCTACTGTATGCACATACACACACACTTGCTCCTGAGAACTAGAAAGAAAAATATTAGTGGGAAAATACGTGAAAGTGGGAAATGTCTTCCAGCTGGGTGTAATATTGACACATAAGTAATATGTGATGATAGCTAGGAGATAATAACCTAGATATCTAATTCAACAGATTTCAGATTTCATGGACCTGTAGCATCTTGAATTTCATCACTTAGGTCTTTCATCCAAAAGAAACTACTTGTTCCCTTCATAATACGTACATAAAATTACCATTGAGCAGATTAATTGCTTCCTAGTTAAAATAATTACACAAAGTATATTAAGCAACGTGGCAGTCTTCTACCATTAAAATAACACCAGTTCTTTCCCTGTGCCACATGCACACTTCTTATTTTATTGATCCTGAGAATATTTTTATTAGGTCGGTGAGAACTGTCCACTAAATAAAAATAAAATTTGCTACCTATAGTAAAAACACACCAGACACAATGCTTTTTAATTCTAATTTTCATTTTCTCCCAGATCTAGTAGATATTTATCAATATAATGGGGATAAAATACTAAAGTATTTCTCTTGCGGAGAAGAATATTTGAGCAATTATATGCAAAGCATATGCAAGACAGAAAGTGCCTGACATAGCAAGTAGTCAATAAGCTCAAGTTATTAACATTGTTCTTTTTTGATTTACTTAAGCGTTCAGTGTTAAAGAAATACAATTGAAATGACTTCATTCCAAATATAAATCCATAAGAAGACACATTTTTGATGACATAAAAATATACAAAGCTGGAGACGTAGAGTTCTCAATGTTCCGTATTAAATGTCTCTGACTCACCTCCCTTCTTTGTCTTGAAGATGTTTCATGAAGATGCTGCTGGAGGTTGGCAGCTGGTAGCTGTGGATGTCAACAAGCCCCAGGGACGCGCCCCAGCCTGCCTCCAGGTGCAGTACAATGCCATTTTTAAAAATCGCCCAGCAAAGCTCTTTGAATTGTATTTCATCAATGAAAACCCACAGCTCTTTAAGCTCTAGAATTGTCCAGATTTATGATCCTGAAGTTAGAGATGGTACTTCACTCCATCCTGTATTCCCAGAACCTAGCTTTTTTTTTTTTTTTTTTTTTTTTTAAGATACACAGTAGGGATTTGATAAGTTTCTGATGGCTGCACGCATGTAAGAGGATTTCAGTGGTATTGAATAAATGAAGAATTTTGTTGACATGTGAAATCTTATAAAAATAATCTTTACCAAAGACCTGAGTTATTTGGCGGTGGGCAAATTCATTCAATTTAATACCTCACTGAGTAACTGGGAAAAAATATGTTGATACATAGTCTCTCTGTTTTTCTGCTTTTGCAAGCTTTCAGAGGAGCATAATATAGAGGTGTTTCTTTAGCAAAGTGCACCAATAGCAAACATGAGGCAGTGAGATGGCAGGTGGGACCTGAGAGTCCTCATAAGATAGATTCTCACAGTGATTAGAAGATAGAGCCTCAGGTCTCTGCCCGTGAACTTTCTGGAATCACCGTCGTCTTCTCCAAGTTTCTCCAAGCTGCTGTTGACAACAATATGGATAACAGCAATAACAATAAGGCCCAGTAAACCCTTTATCTCTTCTTCAGGGGGCCATACTGACATCTCTTGCTTTATTCCCCCTCCCTGCCCCCCAAATATCAGTAACTCATTCAAAATAATGTCACCTTACCAAGAGCAGCACCCCTACCTTTCCATAATATTTTCACTAGTTTAATTTTCCCTCCAAGCAGCCCACTCGTAGGATTGAAGAACTGATTCTTCCACCTGGAGAATTTTATTTTCTTTATCCTTTTTGGTTTTCAGTGAAAAATTCTCATCTCACAAGGGGCAGTTTCCATAGTTCTTTACATCCCGCCCTCATAATTTGGAGAAGTGTTCACATCTGCCATGGAATGAGACCGTATCTCTTTTCTTTCTTTTGGGTCTTTCTCCAGATAGGGACTTATCATGCCACTCGAGGATTGGTACCTGAAAAATAAAATTGTGCTCTGAGCCATTACTGTGGGCTTTGTTTGTATGCCCATTTTACCGTGGAGTTATTGATTTCTTTTTGTTTTTATATGTATTGAGGTGTGATTAACAAATAAAATTGTAAATACTTAAGGTATACAATGTGATAATTTGATATATGTACACAGTGTAAAATGATTGTTGCAATCAAGCTAATTAACACATCCATTGCCGCATATGTTCAATAGTTACCTCTGTGTATGTGGGGTGGGGGGTAACACAAGAGCTAATCTCCTAGCAAATCTCATGTACACAGCACAGTATTATTAACCATTAATGAATCACTTTGTTTATTAGATCGTGAGAACTTGGCCATCTTTTGACTGATAACTAATATCTCCCCATTTCTACTCCCTGCCCCCAGCCCCTGGTAACCACCATTCTACTCTCTGCTTCAATGAATTTGACTTTTTGAGATTCCATATGTAAATAAGATTCTGCAGTATTTGTCTTTCTGTGTCTAGTTCATTTCACTTAGCATAATGTCTTCCAGGCTTATCCATATAGTTGTCAATGGCAGGATTTTTTTCTTTATTATGGCTGAGTAATATTTCACTGTATGTCTATGCCACATTTTTTTTATCCATTCATACATCAGTATACACTTAGGTTGTTCCTTGTCTTGACCATTGTGAATAGTGCTGCAGTAAACATGGGGCTGCAGATGTCTCTTTGAGATACAGATTTCATTTCCTTTGGGCATATATCCAGAAGTGGGATTGCTGGATCATATGGTAGTTCTATTTTTAATGTTTTGAGAAACCTCCACACTGTTTTCCAGAATGACTCTGCCAATTTAAATCCCCACCAACAGTGTAAAAGGGTTATCTTTTCTTTATGCCTTTGCCAAATAGTTATCTTTTGTCTTTTTGATGGTGACCATTGTAACAGATATGAGGTGATTATCTCATTGTGGCTTAAATTTGCATTTCCCTGATAATTAGGGATAGTATGCACTTTTTCATATACCTATTGGCCATTCATGTGTCTTCTTTGGAAAAATGTCTACTCAGAATTGGCTCATTTCTAATCAGATTATTTGCTTTTTGTGTTTGTTTTTGTTTTTTAGTTTGGGAGTTTTTTGGTATTGAGTTGTATGAGTTCCTTGTATCTTTTGGATATTATCTCCTTTTCAGAAATATGGTGTTCCAATGTTCCCCTGTTCCATAGACTGCCTTTTCACTTTGTTTATTGTTAGTTATTTATTTCTGTCAGTTTAAAAAAAAAATGGAGGGCAGTAAGTGGAGAAGCTTGCAATGAATATTGATAAGTATTATTTTGTGGTCCTCCTTCTGGCCTATATTTGATGTTGGCAATGCTGCTAATATAAAACTACAACTACCTTTACTCCTACTATCACTACTAATAGTATTAACAATGACAATGATTATAGTACTAGCTTCTTACCTAAAAAGCACTTTTATTGACATTATTTTTTAATCCATCAACTGATATTTACTGAGTTACCAACTATGTGCTAGACACTGAGATAGTCCGGACAGAAACAAGCACAGGTTCCACACTCATAGAGCTTACAGTGTGCTCGAGGGTGAAAGGAAAAAAAGGCAGCATCGAGCTAGCAGTCACAAGAGTGACGTGGGTTTTGAAATAAGTAATACAAGATGCAATGAGGATATATAAATTGGGGTCCTCTTTGAGAGGTCAGGGAAGGTTTTAATGGGTAATCTTAAAACCAAAACTATGAGTAATCCCAACATTTTGGGAGGCTGAGGCAGGCAGATCACCTGAGGTCAGGAGTTTGGGACCAGCCTGGCCAACATGGTGAAACCCCATCTCTACTAAAAATACAAAAATTAGCCAGGCATTGCTAATTTAATAGCACGCCTGTAGTCGCAGCTACTTGGGAGGCTGAGACACAAGAATCACTTGAACCCAGGAGGTGGAGGTTGCAGTGAGCTGAGATTGTGCCATGGCACTGCAGCCTGCGTGACAGAGTGAGACTCTGTCAAAAAACAAAAAAAGAGAGAGAGAATGGGGAAAAGAATGGCTAAGGATGAGGTTTACTACAACACTGTGATGTAGAAAGACTGACATGCCTGGTCAGCCATTTATAGGAGACAGTGGTGACTCAGAGGACATAGTGATGTCTCCTGAAGTTACATTCAACCAAAGGGAGAACCCAAGACTAGTGGCTGGGTCTTCTGGTTCCTAGTCACATTCTTTATACAGCTGAAAAAAATATGCAAGAAATCATAAGTTTGTGGTAGAGAAATAAGCTATCGGGGCTACTCTGAGCGCCAAATCAGAGTTGTATGGGATCAAGAGCTTTAAAATCTATTAAATCCTTGTTAATAGATGCCTCAAGGTAGCAATATGAAATTAGGAGGCAAGTCAGCCTCCTTATCACAAAGATTTGAGAATAGCAAGGGATTAATGACAAGGTGAAGTGTGATGACAAAACCGAGCAAGGAGATAGTAAAATAAAGATTGGAATGGAGTGGGGAATAGATGTCAGGCTTGAAGTGTATAGATGTGGCATCTCAGAGACCCCTATATGAGATATGTGTTATGAATATAGCAGCATGCTTATGACATCTTATGAATGTGACTCGTATGCTTAGAAATGGGGGGGAAAGGGATCAGGTAATTCAGTATGATGCAAGTTTCATTCAACTCAACTTCATGTGTTTAACCCTCAATAAAGCTTTCCAGAGGCAGCAATGAAGAGTGCATGGAAGAAAAGTGGGATGGCCAAGAAGTTGTCTATTTGTACTGAGCAGGACCTGTGATTAGAGAGAGAATACATTTCCATGTCTGAGAAAAAAAAATATTAATTAATTAATTAATTAAAGAATTAAGTAAAAATATATTGAAGATAAAATGGGCATGAAATACTTGATGGCTTTTACTAACGATTAATGGCATCTAAAACTGGGTAACAGGAAAATTTTCATCTGAACCTTCCACTCCGTGGCCTGGACTATCATGGTATCTTACCCTCAAAGAGGAACGGGAGCATATACCACTTCTTTTTATTTTTAAAACAAGCAAAATATGAACATGTTCTCATAAAAAAATTAATACGGAAATAAAATTAAAAGGAAGAGTTTGCTTGAAATCGTCTTTCAACGTATCCTTCGTCATTCTTCTTCCAATAGGTAACTTGGAGGTTAATGTTGAGTCAATTCTTCTCAGACTCCTGCATTTATGCATTTTATCTTACATGAAAAAGCATATCTGCCTCCAGGAAGCACTGACATTTTCACAGAATGCTGCTTCTTCCTACACCACTCCCTTCTCACTCATCCTTCAGAACTCAGCTCAAACATCACTTTCTTATCCTCAAAAACATAAGCCAGGTACCTCTGTTACATGTTTTCATATCATCCTAGACTTTTCTTTTACGTCTATCATAATTTTAATAAAATAAAATAAATTAAGGGTATAATTAGTTGTTTGATGTCTGTTTCTCCAACCAGGAGAAATTCCATTACTTTAGAGACCATACCAGTCGTGGTCACTACTGGAACTATGCCTTAGACATGAGAGATGATCAATTATGTTTATTAACTGAGAACAAGTCTAGTGAAAGAAGGAGCCAGTACCTTCTTGGCTTATGAAAGTACTTATTTGACCTCTCACTTAGAAGCTGCTCTGTTTATCCTCCTGGTCTTGTCTCCAAGAACTAGAAATTGAATAGACTGTGGCAATAACACCCTTTTCCATACATAACAGTTATTTCTATATGCATGTCGTTGGAGTCTAAAGCAAGCAGTGCACTTGGAGTTTGCTTCCAGAAAGTGCCTCGCAGAGGTTGTAGGGTTTTGGATATCTCTGGATACTTTTGGCAGGATGTCTCCTCTAATCTATGGTGGCAGAGCCTTGGCAGGACGTAACCCTGATTTCTGTCATGTCTCACCTCTTTCAGAACTCTTTTCATCTTGTAAGCATATAAGATAAATTTGTCTTATGTTTAGAAAAATCGTGTTAGGAATAGCATCATTGAAAAGAACCCAAACTAATTTTTTTTTTTTTTTTTTTTTTTGAGACAGAGTCTCACTCTGTTGCCCAGGCTGGAATGCAGTTGCACAATCTTGGCTCACTGCAACCTCTGCCTCCCAGGTTCAAGTGATTCTCCTGGATCAGTCTCCAGAGTAGCTGGGACTACAGGCACGCGCCACCACGCCCAGCTAATTTTTGTATTTTTAGTAGAGACTGGGTTTCACCATATTGGTCAGGCTGGTCTTGAGCTCCTGACCTTGTGATCCATCCACCCCGATCTCCCAAAGTGCTGGGATTACAAGTGTGAGCCATCACGCCTGACTGGACCCAAACTAATTCTATGTTAACAAGAAGATAGAGTTTATTGGAATGAAACATTCGAATGGCTGTATTTAAATGGAATTTGTAATTTCGAAAGTGTTGAAATAAATTAGAAAAAATGAGGTATCAATAATATCTGAGAGACAGCAAACTGATGTTTGAGTTCCCATTTAACTACTAGAAGCTGTTGATTTTGTTCAAAGTGGGACTTTGTTTTTAAATTTCACCCCAAAGTTTAAAAACCAGAGTATTTTACGTAAAAACCCACATGTCCTACCCATCTTGTAAAACAGAATGATCTGGCAACAAAGAGCTCTCATTTCCACCTGGCTGGAGTTGGCCAGAGCTGGGTGGTGGCTGCCACATTAGCAGAGGCAAAGAGGCTTTATCGTGCCTCAGTTTCCCAACTCTCCGTATTGTCTCCACAGCACTAGAAGTGAGTGTTTTACTTACCCATGAATTCATACATTTATTTTTCTAAGAGTAGAGAAACATTTCTCTTTGTCCATGACTCTCTTGTGCGGAATTAAAGTAATAAATTCATAAATATATAAATGTATAAAGATACACAAATGCGTGGATGAATGAATAAAGAATAGATACAAGGCATTTTAAAAGCACCCTGTGATTACAGAAAACAATGAGAAATGAACCTGGTATTTTAAGGAAAAAGGTTATTCCGATGTGTTAAATATGTAACCCTAAGCCTAGTTTTCTCATTATGTTACTTGCTAGGTCTCAGGAGGCACTTGGTTGAGTGACTCATGGAATAAATGAAAATAATGTAACTTTAGATCACAAAGATTATATAATAACAAGTAGTCCACCCATTTCAGTGATTCTAAAATAGTATTTTCATGTATTTTATGTTTTTAACATTTTAAAACTTTAAAATCATTACTCAGCATAATTGGAAGCTGACTCAAATTCTCTTATAAATGAAATGTACTAAAAAAATCAAAACTTCCTTCATTGATATTATGTATTATACTTTTCACCTTATTTTCTACTCTCTGAATCCTCATCCAGTTACTAGAAGTAATTAGGTAATTTAATAAAACAAGATTGATTAAGGTAGCTTAATCTTCCTCACCATTACTAAATTAAATACATGATGTAACTGATGCTTCTGTGATGCTGAGTTTTTTACATGTAATAATTTATTCTCTCTTTCTCACTCTCTCTCTATGTGTATGTATATATACACAAACATATATATACACACACGTTTATATATATACGTGTGTGTGTGTATATGTGTATGTACATATATATAGAAACATTGCTGGCATAAACCTATTAGAATTTTATGTATTTCAATGGGCAGGGATTCAGATCACACATTAGCAACTATTTTTAAATTGTTTTCCTACATTCCCACAAGCGCACATACATATTTTACATTATATCAAATATTTCCATTATTATGGTATTTGTTTCCTTTTTTCAAATATTGGTTATGGAGATAGTCAAATGAATTAGGGCACATAAAACATCTTCTTACTCTTCTACAGAAAAAAATAGGCTCTATTGAGTCATTTGTAGAGGAAAATATGGGTATCTTTGGTCTGCAGTTGGAAACCACAAATTTATTTTGTGTTCTGAGACACAAATTATAATTACAATCATAGCTATAATTATAATTAGAATAGGAACCGTATGCAGGCATGCAAGGAAAAGATTCAATTTGGTGCCCCTAAAGTGATCTTTCTGTTTTTTTAATAAGTGAAAATGCACACACTTGTAAATTTAATTGCAAGACCACAAGTTTGGAGCAGGAAGACTAGCAGAAAGGTATTGTTAGCTTGCTAAGTTATGTGTGGTGAGCTCTGTCATGCTACTTGTTAAAATTTTTCATTAACCAACTTTGTAATATTAATTTGGCCAGGACATTTCTCATGTTTATCCAGTTATTAATGAAATTTATACCATGCTTAATAAGGCTAAGTTTAATAAGATACTGAGCATGGCAAATGTGTGCAATTCCTAATAAATTTATCCTCATGTTAAAATGAGTAAGTGAATGTCCTAGAACCCCTGGAAAACCCCCTCCCATCCTCTGTCATGCCTGCAGTGTCTTTCTGGCTGTTTCTCATCTCTGTGCATTGCTGATATGCTCGTCACTTACTTAGGGGCCCCTCGTTCCTGTTCCTTCTTTTTTTTTTTTTTTTTTTTTTTTTTTTTTTGAGAAGGAGTCTCACTCTGTTATCAGGCCTGGAGTGCAATGGTGTGATCTCAGCTCACTGCAACCTCCGCCTCCCAAGTTCAAGCGATTCCCCTGCCTCAGCCTCCTATGTAGGTGAGACTACAGGTACCCGCCACCACGCCCAGCTAATTGTTTGTGTTTTAGTAGAGACTGGGTTTCACCATGTTGGCCAGGATGATCTCTATCTCCTGACCTCATGATTCACCTGCTGTTTCCTGTTTTTGATCCATACTGTGGGGACAAGATGACTGGTGGTGAAAAAGAAAAGCCTAGGGACATAGATAAGCCAAGCCCCGTACCTGGTTTCTTTTCCTTTTTGTGCTACAACTGCCTAAATGCACATCTCCCAACATGACCTGCTCTCCTCTCCCTTCTGCCTCCCCAGCTACAGGTGTCCTTATCTTCACTTGATGCATAAACACCCAATACAACATCTTGTTTTGAGACTACACGCTATTGTAGTCTGTTAAAGATAAGACTCTGGAAACATATTTCAGCTACACTACTTACTAGTGGCAGGCGATAGGACATGTTTACGGAAAATGGGGATGAGAATATGTCTTTCCTGGGTTTGTGAGAACTAGTGAGTATTTATGACTTAGTAAAGAATTGTTTGATTGGAAGGAACAGACCATCTGCTCAAAGGGAACATTTATTGCAAGTGTCATTCAGCCTTTCTCTGCCTGTCTCTCACTCTCTGTTTGAGCCACATGATTTCTGTCTGTGAGCCTGCCTCTTTTTTCTCACCTTGAACACTGGCTTTATTCTGTTTTGTTTGTTTTGAATTTTTTCTCTCCTTGCATATTACCCAAGTATGACTGGTTGTGACTGAGTTTAATGACCTCCCAATGAAAAGCCCTAATGAGACTCCCCAGAAAACACCCAAAGCTGAAGGTGCACTGGGAGAAAATGAAGTTGCGTGGGGGGCATCAGAAACAGGAGGCATGGCCGGGAGCAGCAGGTCAGGAGAGTGCAAATGGAAGGAAGCAGCAGGTCTACTTAAGCAAAGTATTGGATTTTCCTGTAGAGCAAACCCAAAGTTGTTTGAAACCTCCCTTTTTAATCCCCTCTGAAAGCCTTGCCCCATCTCTGCTGGAACCACTACTCAACCACCCTCCTTAACTTCATGGAATGGGTGGAAGAGGACACAGCGCTTTGGTCATACTAAGTAGCGAGACTTGACTGCAGTACTTACAACTCAGCGATCATTTTTCCCGTTAAATTTTTCAATCTTACAGGACTTGAGAAGTTTATTAAGGGCTAAAGAAATAGGCTATTACAGTCTCACCTGAAGCTCAAATCATGCTGTATAAGATAGTTTCTTTAGAGAAACACCACATAGTTGGTATACACTTACAAATGGACAATTTGTAAATTGGTGCTATTTTACAATATAATATTAAGATCTACAAACTTACACATACACACACACCTCACACGTACATACACACAGTGACACACAATCACACACAGACACACATATGCACACATGCCCACACATGGCTACACACACATACACGCTCACACATGCTCACACACACCTCACAATGCACACTCATAAACAGTGACACACAGTGACACACACACACATGCATGCACACAGACATGCATACACACGCTTATACAAACTCACACACACATACCTCACACATACAAACGGTGACACAGTGACACACAGACACACACATGTGATGCACACATACACACACATGCATAAACACTTGTACACACTCATGCATGCTCACACACGTACCTCACACATGCACATACGCTCACACATACAGGCGCACACACACATTCATTTTCAATGTCTCAGGGGAATATAAAACAATGACTTGGAGGAAAAGTTTGTAGGAAAAAGTAAATATAAAAATGGTTATGCTATAATTACCTGGAATAAATATTAAAACCAGGAAAAATACAATAGCTAAATGTGGAAAGGGGTAGCTAAAATGCTACTTGAAAAAGGCCTATTGTAATTTTGAAGCCAGTGGCCAAATAAACTAAACAGAGGGGGCAATTGATAAATCCTCAGTTCGAAATATCCCATATATATTTATTTAAATATATATTCAATATGTATCTAATATATCCTGATTATATTTCAAATAATAATTATATTTAGAATGGACACCAGATGACCAGGCATATTATAATAAAAAATAAGATTGAAATATTCGTGTTATTTTTATTTATTTATCTGTCTTACTGGCAATTAAATGGTTTTGCTTCTTTGATTTTTAAACCTCATTGGAAGAAATATTCAGAACATTTTAAGATTATTTGCGTGCCGAGTTATCTCAAACTAAATTCCTGTCTCATATTATATTTTCATCTTCCAGTTTGAATCAGTCTTGTGACTCTTGAATGTTTACAATTATATTAATTAGGAGACATGTACTAACGTATGCCAAGAATTTATAAAATGTCCACTGGAGACAAATTATTATTGTTGAATCTACTATGAATCCAGCCTTGCAGGAAGTGAGTACTGAAGTTTAGGAATACCAGACTAAAATATACATATATATATGTGTATATATACATATGTGTAAATATACATATATATGTGTATATATACATATGAGCTTTTTCTACTCTTTCTGGACACCAGGGAACATGAAAGAAAGGTATTGTGGAATAACTAATATTTTTTATTTTTATTACCCATGTCCAGCCAAGTAAGCAAAGTCAACACTTTATTGTTGAAAAGCCAAGATTTTAGCATTTGTATTCTTAATTTTTCTTCCAATAATGAAGTCATGCAGGTCAATATGAAGTCAATAATGAAGTCATGCAGGGGTATTGAGTTATTAATCCATAAATTATAGGTTAGTTAATTGAAAGATTTTTGTACATGTCATCATTTACTTTTCCTTTCTCCTACTAATCCATAAATGTAGGCCACAAAGTGTGAGGAAACCAGGGGATTTTAAGTAGTGTTCTATACGATAGTTTAAATTGTGAATATCCATCCATTATGGCATTGTACTGTAGGAAATACATGTTGTCCTAAATTGAAGCTTTCATAAAGACAATTTCCCGTATTTTAAATCAGTTCAAGACAGATGATTTTATTGGACAGGATATAGGAAAAGTTCTATATTAAATATTTCTTACTTTAACTGATATATTCAGATCTCTGTAGTCTTAGTGACAGTATCCCAATGCCCAGAAATGGCTTTTGTGTGCTTCTAGTTCTTAGAAAGGCATCATAGTTATGTGACTGCCATGGCATTGTGATTCATAAGGAGTCTCTAAACAGCAGAAAAGGACTATATATAATATATATGACCCAGACTAGAGTAACAAAGCGAAACACCTGAGAAAAGCCCATAAAATAGTTTCCCCTTCCCACAAGGGTTATTATTTATGACCAATGTATGAGTTTTCAAATACCCTACAGCAGACTCAGAGATGCCATTAGAGCTGGGGGAGCTGAGTGGTGAACAATCAAGTTGAAGTCCAGGAGTCCTGACTGTTAGCATTTGCTGCTTTCCATGATGTAAATGCTCCCACCATGGCCAATTTCAAGTCACCAACATGACATCAGTAAACATGAAGGTGGAGAGAGACGCGATTGCAGCTCCAGCACGCCACAGCTGGGGAAAGCTGCACTCCCACTTCAGTCAGAGATGGCATATACATACATACATGTCATACATGTCTATGTAAACACGTTGCAAAATTTTGTTTGCAAAAAGTGGAATTTTTGATGCCTCCATCCAAAGAACCTATTTTCCAACATCACTGTAGAGGGGAAGAGAGAGGGAGAGTTTTGAGAAGGCACAACCCTTTATCAAAGCAACACATCCAAAGTGATGCATCACTTCCATTTCTGTTCTGGTGGTGAGAACCAATCACATTGCTCCACTTTAGTAATAATAAGCTGAGTGATGTACATGAGCTATACAGCAGGAAGAGGAAACCAGCTTGGTAGGTATAATAGCTTTTGCTAAACAACAAGGCACCCTAAAATTTAATGGCCTGGACAGACACTAACTTTTGCTCATGAATTTGTGGATCAGTTGAACAGCCCTGCTAGTCTGAGCCAATCTCAGCTGACTACATCTAAGCTCACGCCTGCCTCTGCGGTCAGCCACTTATCAGCTGGCATCTCTGATTTTGGGTGTGGCTCGCTGTTAATTGAAATGAAGAGAATGGGAGGGCCCATGGCCACCTGGCCACCATGAAACAGGCTAGGCTGCAGGGTTGATGTGGTCGCTCGGGGTTCCAAGAGCAGCAAGAGTAAGTTCTAACACACAAGTATTTTCCAAGTCTCTGCTTACCTCACCTTTGCTACCGTCTCACTGACCAAAACAAGTCACAGGGCTGAGTCTGGAGTCAGTGTGGAGAATACTGCCAAGGATGTGTGGACACAGGGAGGCGAATTCAACTGGAGGCCACTGGATTTTTTTCACACAGGCTAAGAGGAATTTGAAAATCACTGGCTTGGCATCATAATCGATCCTGCTTAGCGGTGATTTCTTTCACACCAGCCATTGGTGGTGCATTTTTCCTTCTTGTTAAAATCTAGTTTGTGTTGTAAAGTCAAGAGGAGCTGGTGATTGAAAAAAATAACATCCACATTTGTTTGTTGATTTGTAATTTGACATCTAACTTTACTCTTACAGAGTAGAGTGAAAGCTATACTCACATGGCCTAGAGATAAAGGGTCTGTTCAGGATTCCCTTACTCGGCTCTTCATTCCAAGAAAGAGAGCCAGCCACTGATAGGGCGTGGCAGCTGGCAGGGTGTCCACTGATATCATACACTCTTGGTACCTTTGTGGAGATTGACTTGTGGATTCCCTTCTGTCCTGACTCTCTAAAGACACATCAGGAATAGACAGATGGGAAAGGCAGTCTTAAGGACATCCACTGGTTCCGTTTTCAGTGTTGATATAAGTGTTACCTTTTTAATATAAATTCTTTGTGTTAGACAGAATAATTGTGCATATTGATAGTAGAAGTAATGAATATCCAGATGTGTTCTAAATAAGGGAAGCAAAAGATGTCCCACTTGCAAATGGGAGATTTATTTTAGGTTTTATGCATTTGGTCTTTTACATTGTGTCCTTGTTCTTATGGTCATGGCTCATATGCAGGATGGTTTCTGAGAATTTCATCGTGTAATTGCATTGTTCTCCAAATACGTTTATTTTGAAATCCAATTAAAACACAACTTTTAGTACATGGCTGATGCAGTATTCAGTGGCGGAGACTTGGTTTTACTAAGGTGAGTTATTTTACTCACTCAAGTAGCAATTTAAAGACAAATTTTATATCTGAGCTGTACTATTAATTATCCTAATTTATATTTATTGCAACCTCTAAGACCACTATTTTGTCTCTTTGTCTACAGTCTTCAGAATCTTTAAGTTATTGTTTCATAGGAAAAATCCTGGAGAAATTTAATAGAAAGAGCTTTTATGAAGTCCTTGAGCATTTATACCACAAAATAAGATAGGATAGCTTTAGATCATTTTGAAAGTTTATAAATTTTCACGGTCTGTTTCAAGATTACTCATCTCTTCCACCTGATTTCTCATGTTACACCTTCAGACCTTCCCTGTAAGCAACTGACTGCATCTCTACTTTTAAATCCTTATAGTGTTTTCCAAGACTGAAATATGAGAGTTACAGAGCACACTGTGTCCACTACAGGCTAGACTCTACACTAAACTCACTTATTTTCATTTTACAGCCAAAAGATGTAGATGTCATCATACTCGTTTCCTCTGTGAGAAAACTGAGTCATAGAGAGGTTAAATCCTGCACAGAGACAAGATTTAAACTCAGCTCGTCCTGTCTTCCAAATTGACATTCATTAAACCATGGCAATCTTAAATATTTCTGTGAAGAACAGATTGTCTTCAGCTTTCAGATGTAGGGTTCATGTACTTATACCTTCTATCCAACCACAAATACTTGGTGAGGAAGCTGCTGTCACTCTTTTTTAATATATAGAGCGATGTTGACCAATGAATTTTGACTGCCTGATACAAGGCAAGAGACTACCTGGTTTGGGCTCAAAATGTCTAAGATGTTTCTATCTCTGTGGGCCTAGAAATCTACTTAGACTTTCTGAGCCTGTTTCTCCATACGTAAAGGGGGATGCAAAAGTATCTACCTCACAGAGTTGCTGAGGATTAAAGATGTTATTACATGAGCAAGCAACATGCTTAGAATGAATCTTGGCACAAACCAAGCACTCCAGAAAACAGAAGCTCTTATTTCAATAATCTATCCTGTTGGTGTCCATTTTAATTGCATGAGGAGCCCTCCCCATGTTTGGCTTAAACTTCCACAGTCTCCTGGGGGGTTTGCTTTCACGGCAGGACTCAGAATCAATGTGGGAAAAAGTGACCTTTCTTCTTCTTCTGCTTGAGGTTGGACTCAGTCCCGTTGTTCCAGACTCATTGTCTCATGACACTTTCTGACACAAAGCAAGATGAAAGCGTTGGTTGCTATTACAAGTTTTTTATCTGTAGCTGTCAACGTTACAGAGACCCCTCACTGGCAAGTCACCTTGCATGGAACCCTTTGGTCAGGTACCATTTTGTAGCCCTGGGCACTTTTATACAATCATGTTTCATAGAAGGTGATTTGAGCTGGTGTACAGGACGATTTGAGCTGGTGTCTGTCAAAATCGTTGTTAGTTTCCTGTTGCTGCTTTAACAAATAACCACAAATTCAGTGACTTAAAACCACACACATGTATTCTCTTAGAACTCTGCAGTTAGAAGTCCAAATGGACTTCATTAGGCTAAATACAAGGTATCAGCAAGGCTGCATTGCTTTTGGAGACTCTGGGGAAGAAATGACTTCCTTGCCTTTTTCACCTCCTAGAGGCCACCTGCATTTACGTTTCTTAACTTTGTGAGAGTCTGTAATGGTGTCTTTATTATACCTCCAAATGGTTGCAAAACTAACGCATACTTTTGTTTTTATGAAGCCAAATGGATTTCGTTGATTTTTGACCATGGAGTTGGGGTACGGGGACAAGGTTGGCAGCCATTTTTGTGTTGGTGTAGTCCAACGTATTACATTCCAGCCAGTATCTGTGGTATTCTGTTCTAGTCATTATAGACTTTTAGAATCATGAAACTGTGAAGCTATAAATAATCTTATAGATCACCCAGTACAGCCTGCTATTAAGGAGTATCCTCTACAGTAGTGCTTCTAAAAATTCAATGTGCCCACATATCACCCGGGAACCACGTTAAATATACAGATTCCGATTCAGCAGGCCTGTAATGGGGCCTGAGATCCTGCATTCTTTTTTTTTTTTTTTTTTTTTGAGACGGAGTCTTGCTCTGTCTCCCAGGCTGGAGTGCAGTGGCCGGATCTCAGCTCACTGCAAGCTCCACCTCCCGAGTTTACACCATTCTCCTGCCTCAGCCTCCCGAGTAGCTGCGACTACTACAGGCGCCCGCCACCTCGCCCGGCTAGTTTTTTGTATTTTTTTAGTAGAAACGGGGTTTCACCGGGTTAGCCAGGATGATCTCGATCTCCTGACCTCGTGATCGCCCATCTTGACCTCCCAAAGTGCTGGGATTATAGGCTTGAGCCACCGCACCCGGCCTGATCCTGCATTCTTAATAAGCTTCCAGGATGCTGCTGGTCCAGGGACCACACTTTGAGTAACAATGCTCTAAAGCATTCCTGACAGATAATGCTGCCTCGGGGATTAATCTAGTACAGATTCTTTGTATTTTGAAAATTCCAACTGTCATATACACAGATAAATAATTCTTGGATCAAAGCCAATCTAAAAACATATCCAAAACTCCTCTGCTTTTAAAAAATGTAAACCAAAATGACATTGCAATTAAAGGAAACTTTAAAAAATTGAATGTGTATGTAGAGTCTGAAGGACCTTATATTAAAATATACAAGTAAAAAAGAATATGCACACACATATGTGAATACACATATGTACACACATACACATATATTAGAGATGTATGTGTTCATCTGTCTACACAGATAGGTAGAGGGGTACATGCATCCATATTAAATAATGCAATTGTGTAGACCTCAAGTCATATAATATTTTGTGGCACTGACTCAACTTTAACATTTTCCTTTATATTATTTTTTATTAGAAATTAAAAAATTGAAAAGTACCAATTTGGACTTTCCTGTAGATATAAGCATAAATCTAAATGTAATGTCATCAGCCTTTTTACATTAAAGAAACTGACACCCAGTTTCAAGCAGTGGCTGAATTGAATTGAGTTGAAGTGGGCCATGCCACTAGCTCTAACTTTAACACTGGAGTTACTGATTTTAACATTTAAATGTAGGTACTGCACATATTTATCACCTTAATTCTTATTTATTATTTGAAAGTTACTGCTTTGGAGAAAGTCAGCTAAACAATGGTGATTATAGTGTATCAAAATCCATTGTAAGTGATTATTTTAATAACTCTGAACCAACAGGGACACGTAGACATTCAGACAAAAAACAACCTAATTATAATGACAGCACCAAAGTGAAGCTGTGACAGTTACAAAACCAATTTAAAAGTTTCTTGACAGCCATGGCTAAAAGCTTTGTTTGGATCTTTCAGTAATAACAGTTTACTTAAGACATAAATCCACAGTTAAGGAAAATAGAAAAAGAAAGTTGTGGCTTTTCTGCCATGCAGATGAAATGGAAATCAGCAGAAATGTTTTTAATAGAACATTATGCTGAAAGGAGTATAGAAAAGGAATAATAGTTTTGGAATTTAACTCTCACAATGCAAGAAAGACTAAATAACAATAAAAATTTTAATGCGCATAGAAACGTGCCAGATAATAATTTGCCTATCTGTGTGATGAAGGTCAATCATTCCTGCAAGTAAATTGATGTGCATATAAACATGTTGATTGGCAGCTCTAGAATTTGATTTTGTATTACCTGTAAAATAAAGTCAAAGGCAAATGAATATGCATCAATAGCCACGGTGACAGGAAGCCTTAATAAAAATCTACTTTCCCAATGTCACTGGCATGTCTCAAATTATTAGATCCTTGTCAATGTTTCTTACCTCACTAGATTCTGGGCTTTGATATGCCACATAATTAATTCTTCGACCTCGGGTAATTAATTTCTCATTCCTGAACAGAAAAAATGCTTGATTCACAAAATTGCATTCCTTTTTTCTGTAAACCTTTGTAGAATATTTGTAAGTGTAATCACCATTCGAAGCCCTTTACAAATATTGACTCGTTTAAAATTAGTAACAACTCTTTGGAGTAGGTACTATTTTCTCCACTTTATCAATGAGAAAACAGAGGTTTAAGTAACTTCCCTGGGGCCACAGTGCCAGTAAGTGGTGGAGTCTCAGCTTCAGGCTGTTTGGCCCAGAGCCCATACTGTAGGATAAGGACGACTCCATGAAACACATACATAGAGTCATAGAGACATTGGCAGTGCTCAGAGGAGACAATTCTTGTTCTCTTACCCTATTTTAAGGCTGTACTTTAGCTAGGCTCTTTGAGTTGCAAGGACTAAAGGATTCTCAGGTCAGATCAGATAGTAAGGGCATATGTTCATAAATACCCAGAAGAAATGAAACTCAGAAAGAGGATGTGTGGTGGCACTAGTCCCTGGGCAGATGTGGCTCAGCGGTGTGTTGTTTGCACTCAGTTCCTTCCCATAGGTCTGCTTCTGTCTCCTCTTTCTGCTGCCCAGGGCTTTCAGCCTCCACTCTCTCCGTGTAAGTATTCTCTACCCCACAGTGGGCAGTGGGCCCCAGAATGGACTTTAAATAGACTAGGGTAAGAGCCTGATTCTGTTGTGTACTTGCTGTGTGACCTTGGAAAAATGACTTAGTCTCTCTGAACTGTGTGAAATGTGAGTAACATATCTCACCATATAGAGCTATGGTGGATATTAAAGTAGATAAAACAAATAAAATATGAATAATATGGATTATGACCAAGTGGGATTTATCCCTGGGATACAACGATGATTCAGCATATGGAAATAAATCAATGTGATACAGCCTATCAACAGAATGAAGGATAAAAACTATATGATCATTTCAATTCATACTAAAAAAGCATTTGGCAAAATTCTACATCTCTTCGTGGTAAAACCCGTCAACAAAACTGGGGATAGAAAAAACATGTCAACATAATAAAAGCCGTATATGACAGACCCACAGCTAGTATCATACTGAATGGGGAAAAACTGAAAGCCTTCCCTCTAAGATCTGGAACGTGACAAGGATGCCCACTATCACCTCTGTTATTCAACATAGTACTGGAAGTCCTAGCTAGAAAAATAGAACAAGAGAAAGATATAAAGGGCATCCAAATTGGAAAGGAAGAAGTCAAATTATCCTTGTTTGCAGATGACACGATCTTACATTTGGAAAAACCTAAAGACTCCACAAGGAAACTATTAGAACTGATGAACAAATTCAGTAATGTTGCAGGATACAAAATCGACATACAAAAATTAGTAGCATTTCTATAAGCCAACAGCAAACAATGTTAAAAAGAAATCAAGAAAGTAATCCCATTTATGGTAGCTACAAATAAAATAAAATTCCTTGCAATTAACAAAAAAATTGAAAGATCTCTATAATGAACACTATAAAACAATGATGAAAGAAATCAAAGAGGACACCAAAAATGGAAAAATATTCCATGTTCATGGATTGGAAGAATCAATATTGTTAAAATGTTCATACTACCCAAAGCAGTCTACAGATGCAATTAAATCCTTATCAAAATACCAATGATATTCTTCACAGAAATAGAAAAAAAATTCTAAAATTATATGAAACCACAGAAGAGCCAAAGCTATCCTAAGCAAAATGAACAAAGCTGGGGGAATCACATGACCTGACTTCAATTTATAATTCAAAGCTATAATAACCAAAACGCCATGGTACTGCCATAAAAACCGACACAGAGACCAATGTAACAGAAGAGAGAACCCAGAAAGAAATCTACACACCTACAGTGAACTCCTTTTTAACAAACATGCCAAGAACATACACTGGGGAAAAGACAGTTTCTTCAAAAAATGGCCCTGGACATCCATATGCAGAAGAATGAAACTAAACCCCTATCTCTGTCAATCAAATCAAAATGGATTAAAGGCTTAAAGCTAAGACCTCAAACTATGAAATTACTATAAGAAAACACTGGGGAAAATCTCCAGGACATTGGACTGGGCAAGGATTTTATGAGTAATACCCCCATAAGCGCAGGCAACCAAAGCAAAAATGGACAAATGGGATTACATCGAGGTACAAAGCTTCTGCATAGCAAAAAATACAATTAACCAAGTGAAGAGGCAACACACAGAATTCGAGAAAATATTTGCAAATTGCCGCTCTGACAAAGTATTAATAACCAGAATATATAAGGACCTCAAACAACTCTATAGGAAAAATCTAATAATCTGATCAAAAGATGGGCAAAAGATTTGAACAGACATTTCTCAAAAGAAGGCATGCAAATGACACAAACAGGCATATGAAAAGGTGATCAACATCACTGATCATCAGAGAAATGCAAATGAAAACTACAATAAGACACCGTGTCACCCCACTTAAAATGGTTTATATATTCACAAGTCAGGCAATAATAAATACTAGTGAGGATGCAGAGAAAAGGGAACGCTTGTACGCTGTTGGTGGGAATGTAAAGTAGCACAACCACTATGGAGAACAGTTTGAAGGTTCCTCAAAAAACTAAAAATTGAGCTGCTGTAATTTCGCAATCCCACTGCTGGGCATACACCCAAGGAAATAAGTATATCTAAGAGAAATCTTCACTCCCATGTTTGCTGCAGCACTGTTTACAATAGCCAAGATTTGGAAGCAACCTAAGTGTCCATCAACAGATGAATGGATGAAGAAAATACAGTACATATGCATAATGGAGTACTATTCAACCATAATAAAGAACGAGATCCAGTCATTTGTAACAACATGGATGGAACTGGAGGTCATTATGTTAAGCAAAGTAAGCCAGGCACAGAAAGACACACATCACATGTTCTCACTTATTTGTGGGATCACAAAATCAACGTCATCAAACTCATGGACATAGAGAGTAGAGGATGGTTGCCAGAGGCTGGGATGGGTACTCGGGGGTGGGGGGGAAGTAGGGAGGTTTAATGGGAACAAAGAAAAGTAGAAAGAATAAACAAGACCTACTATTTGATAGCACAATAGGGTGACTGCAGTCAATAATAATAATTGTACATTTTAAAATAGCTTAAAGAGTGTAATGTAATTGTTTGTAACTCAAAGGATACATCATTCTCCATGATGTGCTTATTCCACATTGCATGTCTGTATCAAAATATCTGATGTACTCCATAAAAAAATATATATATACACATATATATACACACACACACATACACACACACACACACACACACACTTACTGTGTACCCACAAATATTTTAATGTGAATAATATGGCCTGGAACATAGTAGCCATTTAATATGTGATGACCTTTAAAATAATACTCATTAGTTTTTAATGTTTAATTATCTCTCTCTTAACGTAGGCAGTAGACAGACTTGGACCAGACTTGGGTTCCAGTATTGAGTCTGTCTTCAATCCCTGTGTGACAGTGGGAAAGTTATTTAGCTTCTTTGAGCCTCAGTTTCCTTATTAGAATAGGTTCCTAGGGCTGTTATGAGTTAATTTATGTAAAGCAGCTAGAAAAACTCCACGTAGATAGCAAGTACAATGTAGATGTCAGTTACTAGAAGTTGTAGTAAAATTTTCAACAAATATTTTTGGAAGTAATAAGTAAAAAAGTTTCTCCTACTTCTCCCGTTGTATAATAATCATCTCTAAAATGTTTTTATCCACAGTATTCTCCCTTAACACAGAATAAAGTAATACTTGTTTTGTGTTACTAGCTTTTTAAAAGCCATTTATCCATACAGTCAGAATTAAGGATAAATACTACCCAATCAACCGATTAAAAAATTAAGATGCAAGCTATACACAAATTAAGTGATACATATTTTCCATGTTTAGTCAAAAGTCTCTGAAACCATCTTCCTAGTCATTGTTTAGCTGCCTGAAAGGAAGGTTCTCTTGCCCGCCCAGTTCAGCAGTACGGCACGTGGATGGCTTTATCTTGGGAGTTCTGGTTTGCAGAGCAGCACATCACCAACGTGCTGTCAGCCAAGGCCTAGGCCCGTCCATTACATTTAATCATGAGGTTTATTTCTTTGTTAAGAGTCTGTCTGTTTTACCCCCTCAGAAAATGATGCGATCATCGGTTTTCCACATGTTCATCCTGAGCATGGTGACCGTCGACGTGATCGTGGCGGCTAGCAACTACTACAAAGGAGAGAACTTCAGGAGGCAGTACGACGAGTTCTACCTGGCGGAGGTAAGCAGCTCTGCGCCGGGAAGATCGCTGGGCAGCGAGCAGGTGAACCGCGGACAGTGCCTCTTAGAGATGCGAAAGTGAAGTGTAGCCTGTTCATTACTTGACTTTCACCCAAGCTGAATCATTGTCTGCTTCTTAAGTGGTTCCTCTGGTCATGGTGTGGCTTGATGCATTTCCTGTTGCTGTGGGCCTGAGTCATTTTCCTCACAGTATTTCACGTTGCCAAGGTAACCCTTTTTCCCTGGGCCTTTCTCTAGGATCTTGCTGTTTTCGTATCCACCTCTTATTATCTCTCCCTTTCTCAGCTTACATTAGTTTGTTTTCTACTAAGTACAAGCAGGCACAGGTTCAGAAGATCATAAACAAGCAGGTCAGCTCAACAATACCTAGAAGGGGGCTGGAAGGAAATATAGAGAGATGATAATGATAATTACTGCTCTAGAAATGGGTGTTACAACCTACATTAAAGACATCAATTAAAGGTAGGTTTCATGATTAAATAAGTAAGCATCTCCCTAGCACTCTACAGATCATATTAGAGTTTTGGAATAGTACTTCCTGTTGATAAAGTAATTTAGTTAATACCTGATTCTTAAAATATTTTTTTATTTCTTTCAATAAGCATTTTGCATTTATATTAAAACGTTTTAATAATTTTCCAAGATCTTTGTTTTTTTCAATGTAAAAGTTACCTAAACTATATCTCAGAATTCAATGGTTACATATTTATGAAAAAATTGATTGACAACATAGCAACCCATTCATCGTGTGAGTGAGGTATACATATACAGTTGTACAATGCTTCAATAAATCCAACCTATGAAAAAGTAAACTGAAAAAGCAGAAAAGTCACAATTTGATTATTTCATATTACCAAAGCATTTTTCACATAAAAAAATCAATTTGTCATATAATTAAGTGTTATTAGATTCCTAGAATTCTCTCAGTACATTTAAAAACATATTTGGTTAATAAAAGTTTAGTCTACCCACACACAAACTTTTCTGAAAAAGAACTGATTGCATGTACCTATTGAGTGTAGACATCTATGTGGATATCAAGAAACTTGTAAGTAGTCACTTCTGAGTTCTCCTCTTCATGGAAGTGTATCTCCTGAAACAAAAACTTTTACTGGCCTACAGTCTCTGTGATGCAACATTGGCCCAATAGCTACCTGGTATATGGAGCTTACAATCTAGCAAAAAAAAAAAAAAAAAGTAAACCATAAGAGTTTTGTGCTATGGAGAACTAATGACAGGGGCTGATGAAGAAATTATATCCAGCCCAGCCTCTGAAAAATAGGTATAATTTTGCTGAAAATCAAGCACACAATGAATGGATTGTCATTAAAAGCAGAGAGGTCAGGTATGGTGGCTCACGCCTGTAATCCCAGCACTTTGGGAGGCCTAGGCGGGTGGATTACAAGGTCAGGAGTTCGGGACCAGCCTGGCCAACATGGTGAAACCCCATCTCTACTAAAAATACAAAAAATTAGCCACATGTAGTGTTGGGCGCCTGTAATCCCGGCTACTCTGGAGGCTGAGGCAGGAGAATCACTTGAACCTGGGAGGCGGTGGTTGCAGTGAGCCGATATCACACCACTGAATTCCAGCCCGGCCAACAGAGTGAGACTCCATCTCAAAAAAAAAAAAAATGCAGAGAGAAACCTGGACTGATACTAATATTTGCAGGTAAATTTCTAACACAGGGAAAGAACAATGAAGGAAGCCTCATCAAGTTATTTCTTTTTTTCCCGGGAAGTCAGAAGCAAGGTCTGCATCTGGCCAGATAATAAGATAATGCAGTGGAAAGCTGGAGAAGAAAGGGGAGAGGGAAGAGGTGCCTGGGGATAGGCAAAAAAATAACAATACAGCAAATGCAATATTAAAGATCCATTTAGGACTACAAATTTATAGTGACACCAAGACAGATCTGTAACTTTTTAGCCCTGTATAAGAAGAGGGAAAAGCAACATTTAAATCAATCCAGCTTTAGGGTTTTTTTTTTCCAGGCTGGGGGAACTGAGAAACAAGGGGAAAAGATGCATTGCTGGCAATGATGGCAATGATGACCCTGTGGTCTCTGTTGGATGTGGATTGGAGGAGTGAAGGTAAAGGATCAATGGTCTCTATATGGTTAAAGAACAGGTACCACCAAAGTGATGGAATAATAGAACTAGAAAAGGTTGTGATCAGAGAGTGGAGTCCAGGATTTTACCATTCCGTAGTAATTCTGAGTAATGAAATACAAAATCTAGGGCGTCACATGGATGTCAGTGACTTAAACACATTGATGGAGTCAAGGAAGAAACGGAAAGGACTGTTGAAGCTAAGGCACTGGCTGAGTCTTCACATGGACACTGAAGTCACTCAGAGCGAGGCCAGTTCTTGGAGAGAAGAGTGGAGTCAGGGAGCAAAGTCACGGGGAATGAGCAAGTGACTGATGAACAGATTGACAGAAGGACAGAAGGCAACACAGGGAGAGTGGGTGCCTTCTGTCCTTCTGTTGGTGAATTCATACATTCCATGAGATATGTTTTAACCTCATGGAATACATTGCAAAGGAGTATCGAGGAGTAATGGTTGGGGCACATCTTCCTTGTCCACATATTCTACTAGAAAGGGCTGGAAAGGGCTGCAGGGGCAACTCATGCATTTGGGAGAGAATCAGTTGAGGCACAGACAGAAAGTAGATTCTGGGAACAAAGACTGAGAATGTAGAGGAAATTATTTAACATAGAAGAGACTCAAAGATTACTTCAAGGCTCTGAGGAGGGAGAGGTGGGAAGATCGATGAGATGGAAGACTGATACAAGAGTAATGGCACCAGTAGGTAAAGAGCTGCTGACAAAAATGCCAGAGAACAAAAGCAAAAATGACCACAAGAGATTACAATTATGCTAATCTCTCTGGGAGGAGGAATCTGCATCTGCTCCTAAGGGAATCCTGACATTAGAGATTACGATAACATTGCTTTTGTGATCTAGCCCAGGGTAGGCAGGTGGTCACACTAAACCAATCCTGGAGCATAAGTGAAGAGGCCCTCCACACTGGCAACAGCAAGGGATGGAATTCTTTAGTAAATTTTATCTAACATTTTCACATACAAAATTGATCCTTTCCTAATGTATTTATGTATGGTAGATGATTTATCCTCATACTGTAAGAAATTCCAACAAAATGTCAAATAATTGAATACTGAAGAGTTGACTGGTTATTATTCAAGTGTATTGTAGAGTCTAGGAGTAGTTGGTAAATCCTTGTCTTTTTTCTCTTTTATGTAATAGTAAAACTAAAAACAACCCCAACAACAGACAGACAGGACTGGATGGTGGAATTCAGTGTATATTATGTGTCCAATAATTGTTGTCCCTGACAATAATAAGAAGAAAAGGGGTGGGAGGAAACTTTGAGCGGTGGTGGATATGTCAATGGCATTGATGGTAATAGTTTCACGGGGGTACGCTTATTCCCAAATTTATCACACTGGTTTACGTGAATGCAGCTTTTTACATGTCATTCATTCTTAACAAAGTGGCAAATCAGTTAACCAGCTAACAACTAACTCTTTGAAATCCTGGAAAAAATAAATAAATAAATAAACTAGGTAGTGGTGGTTTTGTTCACTTAAACAACCAGATAGACCCCATCAGTTTACTCTTGAACTACTTAAGCATTCTGAATTTGTTCCACTCTAGGTTTTGGGGGTTTTGGTGGTTTTTTTGTTGTTGTTTCCTCCTCCTTCCTCCTCCTCCTCCTCTTCCTCTTCCTCTTCCTCCTCCTCCTCCCCTCCTCCTCCTCCTCCCCCTC
>NW_012101754.1:587586-606146 GCF_000951045.1 Mandrillus leucophaeus | reverse complement strand
ATCTGAAGAAACAAATTGAGTGTTTATACACTCAATTGCTGTTACAGTTTTTTTTTTTTTTTTTTGAGACAGTCCCACCCTGTCACTCAGGCTGGAGTGTAGTGGCACCATCTCGGCTCACTGTGACCTCTGCCTCCCGAGTTCCAGTGGTTCTCTTGCCTCAGCCTCTCAAGTAGCTGGGATAACAGGCACACCCAGCTAATTTATATATTTTTAGTAGAGATGGGGTTTCGCCATATTGATCAGGCTGGTCTTGAACTCCTAGGCTCAAGCGATCCACCCATCTCAACCTTCCAGAGTGTTGGAATTACAGGCATGAGCCACCACTCCCGGCCTTTCCACTCTGTTTTTTATTTTGTGTGTTTGGCTTTCCCCAAGTATGTTTGGTTTTAATTAAAATTACATTGCCATTTCTCTTTGTATTAGAAACTTATACATGAGACAAAGTTATTTGTTTCCAATGAGTGTGAAAAAGTCAATTTAATTAAGCTTACTTTTTCTTAATATATTCTATTTTTATAAGGTTTATAAAAATGGCTTGAGTTTAGGCCAGGGGTCGGCAAACTCTTGCAGACCCAGATAGTAAACATTTTGCCTTTTGTAGACCACCCTCTCTCTGTCTCAACTACTCAACTCTGCAATTGTACAAAAGTGAGTGTGGTCTCAGAATGGTTGTTTTCCAATAGAATTTTATTTACAAAAATGGATCTTGGTTTAAGCTACAGAAACAGAGAGCATGTCAACTAACACTCTCATATTAAAGTCAAATATTTTAACATTGACAACAATAAAGCTACCATTTTTTGGAGGGCCCATTATGCACCAAGTACTTTAAAAGAATTCATTGTCTCATTTAATTCTCAAAATAGTTATAATAACAGCAATTCAAGTTTGTAGACTATAATGATGCAGTATTTAAGGCAATAGCATTATGTAATATTTTGAAAAGTTTATTTTTAAAATAGATCACAACAGGTCATGAGCTTTTAAAGAAGTAATTTTTTAAGTTCCTACATATTCCAGAATAAATTATTTAGAAAATCCAAAATAAATCACTTTACCCATTAGGAGCCAACTCACAGTCTAAAAATCACCCTTTAAGAATAAATTAAGCTGCTTAGCTTCTGTTGAGAAGCTGGGGACTTGTTTTGTTACTTTGGATTAATTAACCTAAATTTAGAATTAGGTAAGAAACAGGAAAAAGTTTACATCTTTTCTAGCCTATGATAAATTGAAAAAGGTAAAGTTTATTTTCCTCTGTAAGAATTTTAACTTTTCATTTTGGTCTAAGAGAATATATTATTATTGCACATAAAATCATATTGTATAATGAACATAATTACATTTTAAAATATATATTCTTGTTTTCTTAAGAAATAATAAAACATGAGCAATATTTTTCTTATTGTTATATATGAATGTATTTGTATCCATTAGGCTGTACATTTAACAAAATTTATCAGCACAGCACAGGAGATTAACAACTTTAACAAAATTCTTCTTTTGAGAAACTCACAAACAGATGGGAGATATACAACAAGCAAGCAAACGGTCCTACAGAGGCCCAAAGTTAGCTCTTTGTCACCTCCTAGCATTATCCCCAGCTATGTTCTCTGATTTCCTCTAGACCTATCTGAATGGGGAGCTCAGCCCTCTTCCACCTCCTGGTGTTAAGTTTTAATGAGTACGGTCATGTTTTCTAATGAACCCAAAGGGGAGAAGGAGGTCCCAGGACTCTGTGCTACATACTCCACAGTAAATTAACTAAAACTCCTCTTTCTCTCAACTCTGTCTGTCCCTCCTACCCAGTCTACTCCCACATCTCCCCAACTTGTCATCAGCCAGGCAGGCTCTTCCCCTGCTACTCATGCACAGCAATTCCACTCCACCCCCAGACTTGCATCTTCACTTGCTCTTTGTTGAGCTAAACAAAGAAGTCTGCTATTAAGAGGATCTAGATTCATCAGAAAAGAAAGTATCATCTATTACTTAAGCCCTCTTAGTCCCTCACAGGAAATATTTCTTTTAAATACATTCAGAGTTTCTCTGCAAAGATTTCACAGGGATATAAAATTCTTTATCTCATTTTAATGATAAAGACAGAGAACAGAGAGGAAGAAGGGCCTAGTATCCTTTCTTACATGGCAGTTGTGCTTGGTGATGGAGAATCAGAGGTAAATAAAGTAAATAAGGCATGGCCATGGATGTGTGACTCTAGGGACCTCTTTCTACTCTTAGGAGCTATAGTTCTGTGAGAATCTAAAGAGATTATCGGGTATAATCTTGAGTGAGGTTTATACCTAAAATTTGTAGCAGTAACATGATTTATCAAAGAAATTTTAGTGAATCTAGAAGAAGAAATTAAGAACAATTTCCAAGTCAGTGTTTATCTCAACACATCATATCCATATGAGCAGTTTCAGTTATTAAATCCATGTTTCCAGTAGATCTAAAAATCATTCTCTATTGTGGTAGAGAACAAAATTATGTATTAAGTTGTCTTGTTGGAGGGAATGAGTCATAATCTGCCAAGATGCTAGTTCGTTAAGAGAAGTTACAGCTTGAGAGAATGTTGTTTCTAAAACAGATTATTGATGAAGCAAAAGGTGCTGAGACTAAATTAATTTTCCATAAATAAGATTTGGGCAGGATTATACCTATTTATGTCGGACACCTATGATGTCAGAAGCAACCATTAGCCTTTGCATATTAATGTGATTATTTTGCAGGATTCTTTTTCTATAGTTATTTATTTTTCCTTCTTTTTGAAATTTCTATCCTTTGAAAATATGTGACTTTCTTTTACTTCCTTCTTAATTAGAAAGTATTTCATAAATTCAACCCATAGAGAAAATATTATAACCAATATTTGTGGGTCCATCACCCAGATTTTTAAAAAATTAATAGTTTTTCACGTTTGGATCAGGTTTTTCATTCAGAAATAAAATGTCATTAGTAGAGTAGAAGCTCCCTGTGTACTACTTCTTGATCTCCTCCTTCTCCCTAATCTACAGAGAACTATATTCATCATATCAATGCATGTTTTATAATAGTATGAAGTATTAAGATGCCGCTTTTCTCTTTCACTCATCATTATATTTGGGAAATTGATTCATGTCAATTTAAGCATGCATTTATTTGTTCTGCATATAAGGGCAATGGGTATTTCAATTGCTTCCAACTTTTTGCTGTTGAAAACAATGCCTCAGTAAACATTCTCATTTGAGTTTCTGTGCACATTTGGGAGAGTTCTTTCTAAACATATCCCTAGACTTAAAATTGTGAATTTGTTAGATATGCTCACTTTCAACTTTGCTAAATATTGCTAAATTGAACTTCAAAATGCTTGCGTCGATTTACATTCCTACCAGGATATATGAGCAGCTCTACTTCATGCTATATTTTTATGTTCAGGATTTTTAATTTTCTTATAATTTAATATAATCATTATAGTCTTAATATACATTTTCTTGGTTACTACAGAGATTTGACCTTTTTTTCATATTCTGTCAGTCCTGAGTTTCATCTTCTATAATTTTACCTGTTTAATCTGTACCATAATTGATTTTTCAGTTATCTAGTAATATGCAGTGCAGACATCTCCCAGCATTCAGCTTGTCTTTTAACTTTTATTTGCTGTCTTTTCTTCAATAGAAGTTATTAATTTTAACACTGCAAGATATAGTCATCTTTAATTTTTTGTTCAGTGCTTTTTGTGTCTTATCTATACCACAGTTACGAAAGACATTCTCTTATAGTAAAGGCTAGAGTTTTCAAGTTGTGCTTTTTCAATATTAGACTCCAATACATTTGGAATAAGATAAGGACTTGAATTTTTTTCCCATATATAAACAATTGTCCTTCAAAGATTCATTGAAAATTCATTCTTTCCTCACTCCTGTAGTGCCATTTCTGTCTTATATCAGGTTTACACATGTGCACGATTGTATTTCTGGACACCTCAGTCTGTGTCTATACATCAAAGCTTTAGTTGATAAGATGTTGTCATAAGTGCTATCCTTTATAATAAGCCTTGAGATCTATTAGGGCAAGCTCACTGATGTTGATATTCTTCTTCAGATTCGTTTTATCTGTTCTTGGCCTTGCTATTCTTGCTCTACATTACGAAAATTTAATTCACTTTACTAATGAGATTTTAACTGATGTTAAGAACATCTCTATTCAAGTATTCTAACCTTCCTTAGCATTTTCCAATAATGCTTCATAATTTTCTCCAAAGGTCTTCCACATTTTTTTGTTAGATTCATGCCTACACATCCTACAGTTTCTTTTATGAATGAAATAATTTCAATTAAATTTTTATTGATGTAGGAATAATATTAATTTTTTTTATATTGACCTCATTCATAGCCAGCAACTTTACTACAATTGGTTGTTTGTGATCATCAATAGACTTGATTGGAATTTCTATGTAGATAATTATATCTTCTGAAATTAAGGTTTTGTCTTTCCATGTCTAATTATTATATCTCTGATATTTTTCTTCTTTTGTTGTCCTGGTGTGGGTCTCTAATAAAATGTTGAATACTGGCAATGATAGTGGACATGCTGGGTGTTTTTCTATATTTTGATATGAATGCTTATGATCTCATCATTAATGTTGTTTGTAGGTTTTTATAGATGCCTTTCATCGTGTTAATAAACTCACTTCTATTTCTAGGTTGCTAAGAGTGTTTCTCATGATGAATTGAGTATTCAATCTTCTTCTACATATATTGAGCTGACTATACAGACTTTCCTTTTTAATTTCTTAGTGCAGTATATTAGAATAATAGATATTTTGATACTGAAACTATTTTAGATTCCTGGGACACTTGATTTTGTAGCACTACTTTTAATAAACAAATCCAATATGCTGACATTGTATTACGAATTTTCAATCATAAGGATAGTAGTTCTATGATTTTATTTTATTTTACATTGCTAGTGTGATTATGTTAGGGAAGTTACACTTCCTTTCACAAATGAAATAAACATATTTTTCTCTTTTTCTCTTCTGTGAATAAAGTCCCTCTGGAATGCCATGTAGGCCCATTGTTTGCAGTGGAATCCCTGGCGGAGAAAGGGAGAAAAGAGACCTTGATTAATGACTTATTTTATGGTTTGATTATTACGGTTTATCAGTTTGATGGTTTATTGCTTGCTATTTATAGAGATATTAATTTTAACTAATATCTCACATTTCCACAGTTTTCTCTCAGGATTTTTATAATCTCTATTGAAACTGAAGGTATAATCCTTTTTGCTGCCAGTATTGTTTATTTATAACTTTCTTTTTTGTATAAGTAAATGACTTCTGATGCTAACTACCTGGATTTTAGACCCAACTTTATAACACAGGGCACAGTCCTCTACAAGATTACCCTTACTTGAGATGCCAACTGTAAGCTCAGGGGGTTCCAGGGCCTCCCTGACATATGACATATGATATGGCTAATGTGGTTGATATGACATATGACATATCAACAGGCTATAAACTCAGGGGTTTCCACTAGCCTTCACAAGTTTGATAATTTGCTAGAATGACTCATAGAAATCAGGAAAGTGCTATACTTCTGATTACATTTTTATTAAAGCAAAAAGGATACAAATCAGAGCCAGGGGGAGCATCAGGAAAACAGCTAATGCATGTGGGGCTTAATACCTAGGTAATGGGTTTGTAGGTGCAGCAAACCACCGTGGCACACATTTACCTATATAACAAACCTGCATATCCTGCCCATGTATCTTGGAACGTTACATTTAATTGAATTTAATTTAAAAATAAAATAAAATAATAAAAACAACTAAATGATTGTGAAAAAAAGTTTGACAAAATTAATTTTATTGAGAGTAAATTCATATTTTGAATTTTAGAATTTTGTTTTCTTTCTCATAAGATTTATTTAAAATCTTCGCATGCTGCCTCATTTGACTTGGGAGATTTTCTTATTTCTCTCTCCCTCCCTCTGTGATCACTTCTACTTTCTTAGGGATATTACAGTTGCCTTAACCTTGAACCCACCATCCAGAGCCAGATTTTTAAGTGTCATTTGGAGATTGCTGGCCCCTTGATATGGGTGATATCACAGTTCTTGTCACTAGTCCGTAGTCCATAAAAGATCTTGTTCTGATTTTTCAGATAAGCTGATTATTTCTCCTCCTGTCTCTGGAGGCCTGCAGCTTCCTATAAGGTCTTAGCCTTGGGTAGTTGCTCTCACTGTGCTTTCCTTAGCAAGGAAACCCATCCTAGTCCCTGTCTTTATGCTACAAAGGTTCTCGTCTTTACCTTATCTAAGGTGCCTTAGTCTCCTGACCATATAGGAAACATTTGGGTCCAACATTGCCTGATTCTTGACCTAGCATATATTTCTGTTGCATTTCTGGTCAACAAAGAAGTTAACTTCGTTTAGAATTCCTTCCTGCCTCTTTGGTTTCCTGTTCTTTTCCTTTGATCACAGTGTGTTTGAAACAGAAGGGGTTTCATAAATCATGAATTCATTTTGCTATCTTGCAGGGAGTCCTCTTTTCTAGAAAAGTGATTTCTGCATTCCTCTGAAGACGTTTGGTTTTATGATATTTGTTAAAATGAAGAGTCATTTATTTTGGCCCCAACAAAATCTGACACCCACGTTTGAGTTCATTAATCACAAAAAAATGACCAAATTAAGAAAATAATCAATCTTTCCATAGCAGCAGTCTTTGACATTATTGTTGAGTTTAATTTCATTTTCTGGGAAACTTCAAGTAAATAGGTTTCTTCTGACAATTACTTTTTGTGTGTGTTTCTAAAAGATTTGGACATTATCTTGCTAGGTAAAAAAATAATACAATAATGACAATCTGGACTACTCAACCATCCATCTCAAAGTTTGCTCTTTCTAACATACTGATATACACTGTAAGCTAACAGTGGGTGATTGATAGACAGCTCCAGACTGATACAGGTAATCAGCAATCACTTTTTGGTGTTATTGAATCTGAATTTCATGTAAAAGAATGGGATTGCCTGAACTGATTTTCTTGTGAGCTTTGTCCTGTAACCTTCCTTTGTGATAAATATGCATTCTTTTCTCATGATATCCATTATGTTTCTTTGAAATTAGAAAACAGAGACTGCAACACAAATATTAGATAACATATTTCAAATATCTTTCCACGTATGGGCAATGTCTATCTCTACTATTTTATCTCACAGGCCTGTGTTTATGAGATTAAACTCTGCTGTTGTTACCGATAGAGGGTCTTGACTGCAAGTTGTCCAGGTTCTTGACGTTTTGAATGAAGAACTGGACAAAACGCACAGAAAAGCAAGGAAAGAGTGAAACAAGGAAAGCGAGATTTATTGAAAGTGAAAGTACACTTCACAGTGTGGGAGTGAGCCCGAGCAGTGCTCAAGGGCCCCAGATACAGAATCTTCTTAGGTCCAAATACCCCCTAGAGGTTTCCCATTGGCCACCCCATGTAAATGTTCACCCCATGTAAATGAAGTGGTGGCACCCAATCAGAGGCTGAGGTGAAGTTACGAAGTTACATTCCTATGCAAGTGTCTGGTTGGGAAAAGCAACCAATCAGAGGTACTTTCAATTATCCATCTGCCGCACAGAAAAGGTAGGGGCTTGCAAAGGGAGTAGCCCCTGGTCCTTTTGTTACTCAGGCATGGAAAGTTAGGGTTTTTCTTTCAGTTTAGTTCTAGGAAGTCAGTGTGAAATGGCCTTAGGTTCCCTGCCTCCAGACCCTATTCCCCTGTCTCATTATGGCGACATCAAACCAGGTATATTGGTTGAGCATGCATTCTCAACAGGGTGTAAAATCACCTCTGAAGGGGTACAAATATGTTCTTAGTTGGTGGGGGGAGGGGTAGAAAATTCTAACTCTTTTATAATGCAGATTGCTATGTAGACCAAACAACCAAAGTAGAGTATGTAAACAGATATATAATACATTAGAGGTATCAAAACTCCATGAGGTGGTGATTGAGAACAAAATCTCTAAAAGACCTCTTAGAAGAGGTGGTTAAATAAAAAAGATTGAGAAACACTGCTTTAGGGTATTTGTAAGAAGAAATAAATATTTCTCTTCTTTCCTATGCATTGTTTCTAAGTTTTCTTAAAGTAATGCAAAAAAAAAGAAGAAGAAAAGTTTATTATACTCTTACAAATTTTGTCTCAACTCTTAAAAGTTAAGTTTTAACTTGTAGGTACTCGCAAAGGTGGAATGCACCGCAGAATATGAAACAGAAGAAAGGTCTCAGTGAGACCTTCTTGGTGCAGGGGCTGCAGACTGAGGAGAGCCAAAGCAGTGGAGGGCTGCCAGGCTCAGAGTGACAAATGGAAGCCAATCTTCCACTTTTCCACAGGCTGCCTGCTGAATGCCTGGGATTTGCAGAAAGCCCTGAGATTGGACACCTGCTCAGGTGACTTTGGTGGGAGCCCTCCAGGCAACTAGGTTCTGCAGAGAGCCCAGTTGCCTTCTCCCTTTCAGATGGCTCCCAGCATGCCCCTGGCAAATTCCATCCTGTCCAACTACCATCAAAGTTGAGTTTACTGCGATAATCTGGAGCTGCACCTTAAGTGGTTACTAGAGCTTGCCTCCACTGCTTCGATTTTGGTTCTTCTGAACTATGATAGTCCTCTGAATTTAAGTCCTATACCAAACCCCATAACCTACACTGAAATAATTACTGATCATTTAAACTAATTTGATTTTCCTAATCACCTTCTTTAAATCCTGACATAGTTCTTCTCTATGGCAGAATAACCCATACCTTCAAGTAAGGTAGGCATATTTTTATGTGCATTGTTTTTCCATAAAATGTTATCACTTTGGCATTAATATTTCAGAGCACTAGAGTGTTGGCTTGTAAAAGTTAACAAATTATGTTCAAAGCAAGGCATTTGATTCCAAGAGAATCTGGAATCAGGAATTCTAGTAGGAAAATCAGTAAGGCTATAGCTGTTTAAATACAATCACATAACAGTTTGCTAAATCTTTTAGTGCCTTTTAGTGTCTTTCAAAAGAATATCGTTTTCCCACAAAAGAAAATCATAATGCAAACAGATTCAGCTGCATGTTTTACTATAAATTATTCTCATTTAAACAGTTCATTCCATCTGTCCTTTTGATAATATATGCAGTTAGTAAAGTGATTAATTGTATGTATACATAATTAGGCAATCTATTAGAATATCTTTCAGGCATTTATTAGTAGTGTTCTTAAAAAACACTGTAAAATGGATCACCACTCTTTCTTTCGGAATGAAAGTCTCAGCCTGAAAATGCAGGTGAAGGAAGAGATGATGTCATACACGCCTGTTACTGTTTCCTCTGCTAATACAGCAACCAGGTCAGGGATGTGGATGGCACCTTCATGGCACAACAATTTCAGTTTCTCCTGAGATTCCCTAGTATCCATAGGAGAGAGAACAGGTTCAGGTCTTCCCCATATCATTGCAAGGAGAGAACTAAGAAGCCTGTGCTAGAGAGGAAGTACCACTCGCAGGACTCGCAGCAAAGTCTGAGTCCTCTGGTCCCCTGAGGCCACTGCTCAGGGCAGAGAGCATTTCATCTCCTGCAGAGGAACTGGACCTGCCTGCCTGCTGCTTGTGGTCCAGGAGCCATCCACAGAGTCCTGTGGATCTCAATGGGCCAGGAAGGGAACCTCACTAGAGACTGAATTACTCCAGGTGGAGAAGGGGGTCAGTAAATGACTCCACTCGTTTCTGGGAAATCCTGTCACCAAAAAGCCTCCTTCAGATGTTCAGCAAAGGAGCTATGGCTTTTCAGGTTTTTCGCCTCCATAAACTATGGTGCCCTCTACTACCCCTCATTGCCACTGCTTAAGATAGTGTGAAAGACAAACGACAATTACATCAGAAACATATATCCGTGACGAAGGAAAGAAAAGTTAATTCACACACGAAGGGAGACTCAGAAACTGAGGATGAAACTCAGAGAATCAAGACAAATGTCTAGTATGGGGATTTCCCAAGCAAGTAGAATTGATGGGAGAGAGAATAGTTTGTTGTTGTTGTTGTTGTTGTTGTTGTTGTTGTTGTTGTTGTTATGTCTCAAGAAAAATAAGTGGGGCACAAAATAAAATTTCTGTAACTTCAACTAAAAATGTGCAAAAAATGAGTTTAAAAAGGGCACAGTCCTTGAGAGCTAGTTTTTAATATGGGAGATGAAGTGAGAAAAAAATAACTCAAAAAGTGGTAGAGATGTAATAATAAGGGCAAAGTAAAATAGCCTATCCACACCGCTATGAATAATGGGAGTCCCTGAAGGAAAAAGAGAACAGATAGAAGTTGTCATAAGCAACAGAAGAAAACTTTCCTAAATGAAAAAAAAAAAAATCTGCAGACTGAAAGAGCTCATTAAATTTTAGTGAGATTAAATGAAAATAGATTCTTACTCATGTCCTGGTGACCTTCCTTGGTTGCAGGCATAAAGAAAAAACCTTGTTCAGCCTCTGAACAGGCATAAGTAACCCGAAAAAGTAAAATAAATTTATTGTGCAATGGATGACTCATCTACAATATTGGAAAGTAGAAGGTAGTGAATCAGTATACATAGACTACTGAGAGAATAGAACTGCAGCTCCAGAATCTGTGCACAGACAACTTGTTCATCTGTCAGTGCTAAAAATGCATTTTATATATAAAAGGACTAAGAGCATACAACCCTTGATATTTATTTAAGAAAACTAAAGTGTACTAATCACAAGATAAGTAAATTGCAATCTCAATGACTACATAGAAGAAGAGAGAATTGATGGGCATTGGATCTCAATAGATAATATTAAATATGTCAAATAGGGATCTTTGAGAAAAAGAGAAATGATAATATTCAAGAAACTAGTAATAAATTTGTAAACTGTTTCAGCAAAGCCAGGACTTCAGAAAGGGTGTGATATCAATGGAGAGTGGGATGGTAGAAGTGTGCTGTGAAGTTTGCAGATGTGTGGGGTGGAGGGATGAGTGAGCCAGCAATTTAATTTTGAAGCAATAAGAAAAAAGTGTAGGTTTGATGTCTAACCATTGAGAAGTAAACCAGGGGATTAGAAAAACCAAGTTGAGTGCCCAAATTAATGAAGGGGGAAAGAAATTAGCAAATAGTTGACCAAGTTACAAAAAAGACAAGGTAAAGTTAAAAATGAAATAGCAATGACATAAAATAAACAGGAAGCCTAAGACCAAGTATAACTTTGGTACATTCTGTTTGAGTAGGTTGAATTTTCCTATCAAAACCCTAGAAAATCTGGGTATGTTTAAACACAAAATAAAATTGTACACTGCCTATAGGAAGCATGTACAAAGTGGCCCTGAAAGGTAGCTAAAAATTGTTTCCACAAAACACCTGAAATATTAAAGCATTTTAAATGTTCAGCAGAGTGTGCAAAAAATTAAGGAAAATTCTTGAGGCCAAAAATTAAATGTGACATTAGTCCAGAATACCAGATGGGCCCCAAGGCAGTGGCTGCCCTGAGGGTATTTGCATATCCTTGTGACCAGAACTTGCAGTTTTCGGGAGTGTGTCCAGGACAGAAGAGACTAGAGGCCTGTGCAAACTGAAGAGGCAGAAGAGAGGGCCCACATAACCTCAGGAAGCAAAAATCCCATTCCTGAGAGGGAAAGGATGAGGGAACCATCAGTCTGGACCTTGACCCCTGGAAGATCAAAAATGTTATCTCTGGCCAGGCATGGTGGCTCACGCCTGTAATCACAGCACTTTGGGAGGCCGAGGCGGGTGGATCACTTGAGGTCAGGAGTTCAAGACCAACCTGACCAACACGGTGGAACCCTATCTCTACTAAATATACAAAAATTAGCCGAGTGTGGTGGCATGTGCCTGTAATTCCAGCTACTCGGGAGGCTGAAACAGGAGAATCACTTGAACCTGGGAGGCAGAGGTTGCAGTGAGCTAAGATTGATCACACCACTGCACTCCAGCCTGGGTGACAGAGTGAGACTCTGTCTCAAAAAAGAAAAAAAAAGTTATGTTATCTCTACTGAATTATGTAAGACAGGCTGCCGACTCATGGGGTTGGAACTCAAAATCCCGTTATGTCCAGAACCTAGAAACAGCAGCCAAAAGTTGATATAAGGGGGACCCAGATTTCTTTTTTTTTTTTTGAGATGGAGTCTCGCTCTGTCACCCAGGCTGGAGTGCAGTGGCCGGATCTCAGCTCACTGCAAGCTCCGCCTCCCGGGTCTACGCCATTCTCCTGCCTCAGCCTCCTGAGTAGCTGGGACTACAGGCGCCCACCACCTCGCCTGGCTAGTTTTTTGTATTTTTGTTTTAGTAGAGACGGGGTTTCATCGTGTTAGCCAGGATGGTCTCGATCTCCTGACCTCATGATCCGCCCGTCTCGGCCTCCCAAAGTGCTGGGATTACAGGCTTGAGCCCCCGCGCCCGGCCGGGAACCCAGATTTCTAAGATGACCCAGGTTCCCTGGAAGAACCAATTCTTTCTGGAAAAATATGTACTCTAAATGCAGATCTTGAAAATCTAGAGACAATTAATGACTTCCTGGCAAAACACAAACTGCCAAATTGATGGATAAGAAACCTGATCTGAGCAGCAGTGGAAAGCTTCTCTCCACCATCACCGAAAGGACTGTGCCCTTGTGGGTTTCCTGGTGCTTTCTGTCTGCTTTTAAAGGTGTGCTAATTCTTATTTTATTTCAGAGATTATCATATGAAAGATAGAAAACTGTACAGTACAAATGATAAAGCTAGCATAATCTCAGCCAAAACCTGATAATGATATACAAGTAAAATTATAGGCCAATTTCACATATAACAGTAACTGTGAAAATTATAAATAAAATATATTACCCAATAAAATCCAACTTGTTAGCGTTATCATCTAGAGTTTTTTTTCCAAAAATAAATAAATGGTTAACATCAGGAACTCTTGTGGTATATTTCATTGCCTCAGTGAATTGAAAGTTAAATCCTTTGAAGAAGAATAGGAGGAAGGAAAGTCTTTAAACATGGTAAAAATTAATCACCAAGACTCATTTCAACCACTATATATGAACGCTGAAGAAACTTTCATTGAAAACAAGGAGCAAGTTATGGATTCCTATTATTACCATTTTGTATTTAGTAACCTTTATACAACTGTACCTTTATAACTAATGCATTCATATTATTAACTCCAAAAATAAATCTTAAAAATGAAATAATCTTATTTTCTTTCCAGATGAAATGTGCATATTTCTATAAAACTCATGAGACTTTATGAAAAATATTAGAATAGAAGAATCTAGTAAAGTGGGTATAGAAGGTCAATATAGAGAAATCAATAGCTTTTCTTCCCACTGGAACTAACTAGGTAGAAATAGTAAAAAAGAAAAATAGATAGATAGATAGATAGATAGATAGATAGATAGATAGATAGATAGATAGATAGATAGAAAGAATATTTATATGGAAAAAATTTATTAAAGAATATATAGTTCAAATAAATAGGAAAAGTGTATTCCTGGATATGAAAGCTAGTATTAATCTTCTTAAAGTTCTATTTTGTATGTAAAAGATAAAGAAAAAAATCATAAAGTTGTAGACATATGTGAACATGTAAATTTTATGTTTGTGCACTAACAATATCAAAGTTAGAAACCAGACTGTTGGCTGGGGAAAAAATGTTTGCAGTGTATATAGCGAATAACACCATACAATAGTGTCAAGGTTATGAACAGTAATATTTAATTACTTTAAAAAGAAATTAAAGGGATTAATAAACATGTAAACAGATGAGCAACAATAAGTTTGATTACACTGATACTGGCATGGATTTGAGACAAGAAAACTTTCCTGTATTGTGGAAGGGCAAATAATTTATAATATTTTGAAAGTAATCACTTTAATATTTTCTAAATTTAAAACACACAAATCTGTCTTTGCCCCAGTAATACCAACTTTGGAAATATATTAATAGATATGAAAGCCTTAATGCATACTGGTATTGAGGGAGGATGCTTAGTGCAACCTTTTTATTGAAGTAGCAAAGTGCTTAACCACCTTTCCTGATGATTCCCGCAAATACCACCCATCAATGAATTAGTAGAGAAAATGTTGAGTTATATAAACGTTGAACACTATGGGAAATTATACAGCTGATAAATAAAACTTAGGACCTATATCCCTTAATCTGGAGGAACATCCACGATTGTTAGTGAGTCAGAAAAGCAAGTTGCAGAGTGACATATACTCTTCTTGCATACCCAGATCTTTATCATTCACAGTTCACATAACTTTAGGTAATGCCAGGAATGCCTATTTTTCTTTAGAATTTTTTTTCATTCCAGAGTAAATACCTGTCACCTTATTTTTAACAACTTCATAGAACTGTATATAATATTTATACAGAATAATTGTATAGAAAGTATGAACTTGAGAGAGACAATGACATCTTTAAAATTAGAAATAGTGCTTTCATAAATTGTAACACTTGTTTTTACATCTCATGTAAAAACATGTAATTGCAAGCCTGTTTATGTAATTACATATGTGTAGATGAAGATGCAGATGATCAAGGAAAGAATATACATGACATGAACATGAAATACCTGAGAAACGTGGGCAAGGGAGTTCATCCACGTGTTTTGTGGACTTAAGATCATTTCAAATTTAAAATATATTACCTTTTTATATTTTTGAGGAGGAAAATGGCAATTAAAATTAAAAAGCAACTAGAATCTACAGAAATGGTAGATTTGAGAAGTGATGCTAATTTCCTCTTCACATCTAAATTAACTATCTACAGTGCCTTTAATGTTTCATTTCTTAAAACACTATTATTAAAACTGCATTTTCCCCACATGTTCCATGTGTGAGTGGAAGAAAATCCCTTCTGATACCCCATATTAGCCTAGAAAAAGAGAAGCAAGCTCTGCTGTATTCCTATCTTCAATAAATCATGTAGTGTCTTCTCACAGGGACCTATTATGACTAATCCCAATAGTCACCCTCATAGTCTTTAATTAGAAGTTAATCTTTTATTGCAAATTTTAATTCCAGTTGCAGTCTCCTTTACAAAATGAAAATTCTTCTTCATAGGACACGTAAAGGAAAATAACATGCTGTCTTTATGTGTGTGTTTTATAATATTATTTGGAATAGTGAATTTATAGAATGCATGTGAGAGATTAAAAGATCAAGTAAATGTATTAATATAGTAATACTGATCATTAATTTTATTGATAATGAAGTAACATTGATTTATTTGCAAATGCACACATAGATAAATTGCTTGATATGAAATCCCAGTTTCTCTTTTGCCATGTGGCCTAAAGCTTAAAGGAATAAATGATATTTTAACTTTTAAATTTTGGTTTAATTGTGGTTAGAAATATGTAAGTTGTTATTTTATAATATGCCATGTACATGAAAGAAATTTTATCTTTAAAAAATACAACATACAAAAAATTTCAGCCTTTTGTGCACGTAGAAAGTCTTTAAATAATAATGGTTTTAAAATAATATCAAATATAGATAATAAAGAAAGCCACTCACAAACATTCAAAATTGTAACATGTTTTTATAATTGCTTAAGATTCTTTTGGTCTACTGTGTTCTAGTTGGTGTATTTCAAATGCATTTTAAAAGTAAAATGTCATTCTTGACTTTATGGGGCTCCTTAGTGTATATGATACTGGCAAAAATTCATACACTGACAAATATGTGAAATAATTTAGAATAAATTATAGTTTTGAATTTCAATTTCAATGTTTCTTTGTGTCTCTAGGTGGCTTTTACAGTACTGTTTGATTTGGAAGCACTTCTGAAGATATGGTGTTTGGGATTTACTGGATACATTAGCTCATCTCTCCACAAATTCGAGCTACTACTCGTAATTGGAACTACTCTTCATGTATATCCAGATCTTTATCATTCACAATTCACGTACTTTCAGGTAATACAAATAATGCCTATTTGTCTTTAGAAATTTCTTTATTTCCAGAGTAAATACCTGTCACATTATTTTAACAACCACATAGAATTATATATAATATTTATATATAATAACTATTATGGTATGAACTTGAGGAGGCACAATGACATCTTAAAAATTAGAAATAGTGCGTTCATAAATTGTAACAATTGCTTTTAAAACTCCTGAAAATTCAAAGGAACAATATAGATATTTTACTTACTTTTCCTAAATTAGCAGTATATAGGTACAAATATTTTTGTATATGGATAACATATATCCATATATGCGTATCAAATTTTAAACTACATAAGATGTTGGCACAAACTTTAAATAGTAGGAAACATTAACTTAATCCCAATTGTTTATCTTCCTTGTCAATAAGCCTAAGTGTTTGCTCAACAATGATTTACAATGAAAATATTAAAGGTTTATAAAACTTACCTTTATAGATTGTTATTAGTCATACAGTATTACTTATAAATGCCTGTTACTTACTTTGTGATGGCACTTATAATTCTTATTTAACTTATAATAATTGGATATCTTTTTAAAATGTGATATATTGAATCACATTGCTTTCTAATTATGCAATAAACAGTAATTATTAGTTACATTCTTTGTTATTATTGAATGTAGCAACGTGCTTACTGTCCTGGTAAATACTTAGTCAAAATGATAAAATATGTGTACATGCTATACTAGTAAAAAAATACCTTAAATATAGTCATTTTCCTGATTCAAACTTGGTCATTTATATAATTTATCATGGAAACACCAGAAAGTGCATTGATTGTTTTCTAAATAGATATTGTTAGATAATTGGGAACTAAAGTGGCAATAGAATTTTAAAGAAGTGATGTTGAGAAACAGGACTCTAACCCCTTAGGAAAAAGAACGTGCACTGCAACTTTATTGATTTTATTTGTTAGTAATACCAAAGTATTATTCTCAGAACAATATTCACTTTAGCTGCCAAATCACTTGTAACTAGACACTTTTAGTACCTGGGGAAAAGGACATGCAAATATAATTCACAAAATGTAAAAAGCAAAACCCTCCATAAACCCAGGCAAAAAGCTGAGCCCTTATAATCACAGCCAAGCATATTGGAACCACAGAGGATTTTCATGGTTCAAGTGCTCACTTCCCTCAGCGTCTGTGGATGTAAATCTCTCCTCATTTGTTGAGTTATATCCTGAAGCTTAATTATCATAAGTGACATGGCTGGGGCAACAGATATATACGTTTGAAATTCTTGATACAAAATGTGCTTTCCAAACATTCATGCGATTATAAACTCTTGTGCACTGCTATCTAGATTCACAAAGTTATCATGGCCATTGAGTACCTACTTTAGGGCATCATTGCACATAATTATAGAGAATATGCTTTATATCAAAACCACAGGATACCTTTTTTACAAAGCTATTAAAGTAACCAAATTAAGAAAATTGGTGTTGCCTATTTCAGCAAAGGTACAGTATAAAATATATTCAGGGTCTTAATATTGCTATAGTCTCTGACATACTGTTTTTCAGCAAAAAGTTAGAAAATATCAAAATTTTGTGTGCAAAATATTTATTATAGAATTGTTACTGAGAGAAAAAGTGGAAACTGTTTCAATGACAAACATTTGAGGAATAGCTTAGTAAGTCAAAATGCAAATTTAACCATAAAATTGTAATTATGATGAGTTTTTTATAATTTAGAAATATAACTGTTTCATTTAAATGATAAACAGTATAAATTATATAACTACATATATATTTATTATATGTGTATGTAAAATACCTATAAAATGGAAAAAAAATGACTAGAGAGAAATAAACCAACTTATAACAAATTATTAATGGTCTGTAGGTTCCTACTCTTGTCATCATGTCTTTTTTTCCTACTAGTCTGTTTTTTACAAAATATCTAAAATTAGCCTGCAAGGCTGTAACCATTTTATAGATAGATAGATAGTCAAATTATAGTGAAGTTTGCAATTTCAGTGCTGTCTTTGATTTTGGATTATCCTGTAATTGGTTCTGTTTAATTTATGTTAATGATTAAGTGATTTTCATTTGTATCTCTCTACACATGGCCATGCTTATCTTTTTCTAATGTATTAATAATGAATAAAAATGATCTCAGTTAATGTGTGGCTAAAAAGTAAATCTCTTGAGAAACTTAGGTGTCCCAAGGGTTTTTGCAAATTTGCATGTGGAGAATCCACTGTACCAGGCAGAGCGGCTCTTTATATAAAGGCCCACATTGGTCTTCCCTGTTGGTCCTCACACTTCTCATTTCAATCAACCTTTCTTTACTGTGTTGCCAACAAGTCTTTCCTTAGACAATTTCATATTTCTCACATTTAAATGAAGTAATGTTTAGTGCAAAGTGGCTTCCTTTAAAATATTAGTTATCATGTGTCAGTTGGCTGTATGCATGTGTTCTTTTGAGAAATGTCTGTTCATATCCTTTGCCCACTTTTTGATGGAGTTGTTTGTTTTTTTCTTATAAATTTGTTTGAGTTCTTTGTAGGTTCTGGATATTAGCCCTTTGTCAGATGAGTAGATTGCAAAAATTTTCTCCCATTCTGTAGGTTGCCTGTTCACTCTGATGGTAGTTTC
>NW_012101754.1:584192-586636 GCF_000951045.1 Mandrillus leucophaeus | reverse complement strand
GTTAGACTAATTACTGATGTTATTAATGTATTTATTCAAGTGATATTTACTGAGCTTCTACTATGTGTTGGCCACTGTTTCAGATACTGAAGATGGAGCAGTGGGCAAAGCAGAGAGGGTTCCCACTTTATGAAGCTTAAATTCTAAAGGCAAACAGTTAACAAAGAAGTACACAAAGGATTGTGAAGTACAAGTACTGGAAATGTCTTAAGGAAGAAGTGTGCAGGGTAAAAAGAATAGAAATTGTGTAGTGGGAGGCTATTTTAGATTAGTTGTTCATAGAAGCCCTCTCTGAAGAGGTGAGGTTTGAGCAGAGACTGAATGAAGTGAAGGAGCAAACTGTAAGGAGGTCTGAGGCGAAGCATTCCAGATGGAGAGAATCACATTGAGCATGTCCTTAGGTGGGTGCATGATTGATGTGGTTCAAGGAATAGCACAAAGGTCAGTGTGGCTGGGCTGCAACCAATGCAGGGCAGCATGGCCTATGGGAAGTCATAAGGTCTTACAAAATGCTGTGGTTCTTACATACCTGTATCATCATGATGATGTTGACTGGTGCTTCTTGTGAATTTTCTGTGTGTCAGGCATCTTGTTGAGTGCATTGTCTCATTTGTTTCTCATAACAATCCCTGAGATAAAGACTGTATGTGTAAATTGAGGTCTGAAGAAATCTGTTGACTTGCCCAAGACCACATACCTCGCAAATGATGGAGCTAAAACTTCTTCCCAAGAACCTGAATTTCAGAGTTCATGTTCTTAACTATGCAATTTCTACAGCATCTCACTAAAAATCAACAGAGTGACCTTTAAGAGAAAGACTCAGAAATGTGACCAGGAAAATGTGTTTTGGAGACAACCACAAAATGTTCTGAAGTGCTTATCTTTCAGAGTATGGTTTACTTTGTGTTGTATCTCTAGGAAGACAAAATCAAAAAGCTTCATAGGGTAGATAGAATGAAAAACCTACTGATCGCTGAATAAACGAAAAGGCACAATTAGACTCACTGACAGGGATTTTTCCTTTGTAGGAGTGCAGGTTTAACCCTTTGAAAATGCTGATCAAATCACCAATGTGGAAGTTATATTAAATAGTTCCATTTTTTTCAAGCTAACAAAATATTAATTCATTAAAATTGCACAGATGTGCACAGGCTGTTTTTATTAGAATTTGGGATGGGCTTCAAAACTAGACAATCTTTCAGTTATGATTTTAATACAGCTCAGGAAAACTACGGAAATTTGAGCTCTAAGCTGGTAATTGATCCTGTAAACTTGTCTAGATTCAGCTGTTTACAGTTAGGTATCAAATTATTTATGTCTGAGAATAGACAAATCTGATAAAGATGTGAAATCTTTCCAGATTATTATTCTGGATATTAATATGGATGTGAACTTTAATAGTTCTTATGATAAAGCTGTTGGGTTATTGTTTGTAAAGATTATCTGAGAGTAATATGCTCTGATTTGGGAATGTGTGTTAAGAATTACAGCAGGAAAAATTGGTAGCTTCACCATGTAGTATGATGCTTAATTTGAACAACATAATTTCTTACATATGTTTAAAAATTTCAAATTAGCGTGAAGGAAATATGCATTTCACAACTTTAGTCATTTTTTTCCATTGGTTTACTTACATGCCGTAAACCATATCATTTGCATTCTGCGGACAATAGGAATAAGACTGACCATTGATATTTCCTGTTAAATCAAAGTAAATGTAGTAAACGTGGTTTCAGGTACGGCAAAATTCAGAGGCTAATATGGTGTCAGGGGCTCAGTGTATGTCTTCACCTACCTTTCTTCTGTTGGTGTGTCGGTGACATTCTTAAGCTGGCTTTCTCCATGTGGAGGCAAAGATGGCTCCTAGGAGGGCATAGTCTGTGTGACTCTTACAGCAGTGCCCATTGGGGATTAAAAAAAATAGAATATTTCTTTTTTTTGGACAGAGTCGCCCTCTGTCACTCAGGCTGGAGTGCAGTGGCCAGATCTCAGCTCACTGCAAGCTCCATGTCCCAGATTCACGCCATTCTCCTGCTTCAGCCTCCCGAGTAGCTGGGACTACAGGCACCCGCCACCGTGCCCGGCTAATTTTTTGTATTTTTAGTAGAGACAGGGTTTCACCACTTTAGCCAGGATGGTCTCGATCTCCTGACCTCGTAATCCACCCACCTCAGCCTCCCAAAGAGCTGGGATTACAGGCGTGAGCCACCACGACCAGCCAAAAACAATAGAATATTTCTTATTAAAGGCATCCAGCAAAAGCCCTAAGGATGACTCAGATGATTGTGAATACTCTGACCAGATTTGGATCATGAGGATTGAGGAGTCCTTCTTGCACCTCTGTACTAAGACTGGGGTAGGAATGATTTGCCAAAGGAAAATCAGGCAGAGTTGAAGAAGCTAGAGGCACTGGAAAGCCAAAAACAAACATATGTTATTTTAGA
>NW_012101754.1:566301-584142 GCF_000951045.1 Mandrillus leucophaeus | reverse complement strand
TTTTTTGTAGACAGAGTCTTGCTCTGTTGCCCAGGCCGGAGTGCGGTGGCGCAATCTCGGCTCACTGCAAGCTCCGCCTCCTGGGTTCACACCATTCTCCTGCCTCAGTCTCCCGAGTAGCTGGGACTACAGGGACCTGCCACCACACCCGGCTAATTTTTTTGTATTTTCAGTAGAGACGGGGTTTCACCATGTTAGATAGGATGGTCTCAATCTTCTGACCTCGTGATCTGCCCGCCTCGGCCTCCCAAAGCGCTGGGATTACAGGTGTGAGCCACCGGGCCCGGCCAAATCTAATTTTTAAAAATGCATTTTCTGTTTCTTACTGTATTCCAAATACACTATTCATCTTTCACAAACAACTCAGTCTCTTATTGACATCAAATAATCTTGGATGATCAAGAATGCAATTTTCCTATGTTAATATCTCTGAATTTGGGAGCTGTTATAATCAGTGATGTGTTATACTTTAATTGGCAGCAGTTTTTTATTTCTTAGAGCTACATACAAAATTGATGACATCTTAAACTTAATGAAAAGTTGTATTTTTCACACTATATACTTCAACTTTTAATTATGCACTAATTTATACATACTAATCATATAAATGTGTCCTTAAAAGCTGTGTCTTTGTGTTATACTCACTTTGTAATAGTAGCCATTGAATCCTATTTGTCCAACACAAAGTTTGGCATATAGTAATCAATAAATGTTTGTTAAACAAATGAGTGAATAAATTTGTCAATTACTTAGTTTTTTTGCAAATGTATGTATACAAAACATCTAAATATATCTATATTTAGATGTGTGTGTGTGTATATGTGTATATATACACAGTCATGCATCACTTAACGGCAGAGATACATTCTGAGAAATGCATTGTTAGGCAGTTTTGTTGTCGTGTGATCATAGAGTTTACTTACACAAACCTAGATGTATAGCCTACTATACAAACATATACAAACTATACACACATACAAACCTATATGTATAGCTATATGGTATGGCCTATCGCTCTCAGGCTACAAACCTGTACAGTGTATGACTACATCGAATACTGTAGGCAATTTTCACGCAATGGTAAGTATTTGTGTATCTAAACATAGCTAAATATAGAAAAGGTACAGTCTTATAGGACCACCATCCTATACGTGGCCCATACTTGACTCAAAAGTTATGCGACACATGACTAAAATATATGTAAATATATACAGACACACACATATATATGTGTGTATATATATAGAGAGAGAGAATAGTTAAGTACATATAACGAAGATCCAAAAATACAAACGTACATAAGACAGAAGTTTATTTCTCTGCAGCAGTTGGTGAGTATGCGGGGAAAGCAGGTGGCTGTGCCCCTCATGGTCACCCAGCCTGTTGGGTTGGACAGGACCCGTCATATTCTATGCAAGCCTTCTATTTCTGGTCCAAAGGGGCTACGCTATTTGTTTCCATTTCCAGGCAAGAGGAAGGTATTTTTTAAAGGATTCAGAGAAAGTTTAACTTAATGCACCAAAACTTGTACAAATCATTTCATCTCATATTCCACAGGTCTGAACCCAGTCCACTGGAGACAGCTAGCTGCGAGGGAGACTGGAACGTGTAGACTATAGCCCCAGGCAGTCACTTGCTAGTTTAAAATTCGGACAGTTCTGTTTTTTAAGGAGGAAAGAGAAAATGGATATGGGGTGGTAATCTCAGTAAGAAGTAAAGGTTCTTGACAGAAGTTTGCTTCTTTTTCCATTTCCTTATGATTTTCTCATAATACCTAGGAAAATATTTTATGAGACAATGAATATAACTAATACAGGTTGAGTATCTGTATCCCAAATGCTTGGGACCAGAAGTGTTTTGGCTTTCGATGTTTGTCAGATTTTGGAATACTTGTATATATATGTGCATAATGAGATATCCTGGGAATAAGACCCAAGTCTAAACACAAACATTGTTTATGTTTTATAAATACCTCGATTACATTCCCTGAAGGTAGTTGTATACAATATTCTTAATAGTTTTTTACACATGAAACAAAGTTTGTATACATTGAACCATCATAAAGCAGAGGTGTCAGGTGTAGAATTTTTCACTTATGACCTCATATCAGCACTCGAAAAGTTTCAAATTTTTGAGCATTTTATGTTTTAAATTAGGAATGTTCAACCTGGGTTTCCTTGCGTACTTGAACATTAGAAAAATATTAATTTTATTTCAACAATATGTACTAGTGAATATCATTTTGTATAATCATATCATATGTTGAAACAGTTCATCCATTCATTTGGGATTTATTGAGTTCTTGTTATGTGGCAGGCATTGAGCTAAACCAGTGGTTATTCTATTGTTATTTTTAGTCACTAGATGTTCAAATGGAGAGGTACGATTTTCATAAAGCACTATAAAATAATCTTTCAGTATGAACATATTTAAGATTCAGTGTAAATAAATGGTCATGATGTATCAATAAATGTTTCTCTCTCCCTTGATAGGTTCTCCGAGTAGTTCGGCTGATTAAGATTTCACCTGCATTAGAAGACTTCGTGTACAAGATATTCGGTCCTGGAAAAAAGCTTGGGAGTTTGGTTGTATTTACTGCCAGCCTCTTGATTGTTATGTCAGCAATAAGTTTGCAGATGTTCTGCTTTGTCGAAGAACTGGACAGATTTACTACGTTTCCAAGGGTAAGAATTTTTAAAATGCAGTACGTTAAATTCATTGTTCTTATTTTAGTAATAATGATTAACATCAAAGTAATTTCACTTTAGCAGTGGTTCAGAAGTATTGTCCTATTTTTGATAACTTGGGATAATTAGATTTTAATATTTAAAATGGTCTCTTCTGCAGCGTGTAGGTGTTTGAGACCATTTTCAGCATTGTCAGATTGTATATCAATTCTAAAATTCTGGAAATAATCTAATAGAGTTAGGTGCTGAAACCTGAATGCTAGGGTTCTTAGCACCTATAAATTAAAATACAGGAGAATTTTAAAATAAATCTTGCATTTTTGTGTTCAAAAGAGTTGACATATTTTTAATGTTTTATGGCTTACATATTATGTTAGAATCTAAAAGGAAGCTTTTGGTTTTCAATAAAATAAAATTCATAGACTCTTCAGAATTTAAATGTCTCTCAGCTTTCTCATTAGAATTCACTTAGGCTAAAAAGGAAGTTAGAAATTAATGGATCCATTAACAAAACTCGTGAAGGAGATACAGAAGGACCTTGAAATTTAACTCCATGTGGACTTAGAAACGTAAAAAAATACAATGACCAGACAAAGAATGTATATATTTTTACCCTAAGTTGAAATATTAAAGCCTATTATATGGTGTATTAGTCCATTCTTAGACCACTGATAAAGACATACTCGACTAAACTGGGTAATTTATAAAGAAAAAGAGGTTTAATGGATTCACAGTTCCACATGGCTGCAACGGCCTCACAATCATGGTGGAAGGTAAAAGGCATATCTTACATGGTGGCAGTCATGAGAGAATCAGAGCCAAGCTAAAGGGGAAACCTCTCATAAAACCATCAGATCGTGTGAGACTTATTCACTACCACGAGATCAGGATGCGGGAAACCGCCCCACGATTCAATTATCTCACACCTGGTCCCTCCCACAACACCTGGGAATTATGGGAGCCACAATTCAAGATGATATTTGGGTGGGGACACAGTCAAACCATATCATATGGAAGAATAATATTAGGGTAAAAACAGCATATATTTTTAAAAGTTAAGCTTTGACAGCAAAAGGGTCTGTACTTTTAATGGATAGCTTAGCTTTATTTTAGGGATTTTTTTTTAATCTTGTGCTAAATTTATTATTTAAGCTACCAGTGTTGGAATTCATCCTTTTATAATGCAGATTCTTCATTCATGTGCCGCCAAGGATTTGTCAAGTGCCTTTAAAGAGTCTGGTCATTTAGGTGATCTTGGGGATATAAGTCCTCAAGAAATTCTCAGTTGAGGGGAGGAAGCAGTAGGTAAGCACAGGGCACCACAGGCCTTGATGAAGGCAGACACCAGATGCTCTGGGGACCCAGAGGCAAGGCCGATTCCCAGGCATGGGAAAGTCCAGAAAGGCTTGTGGGAACAGGTGGCTCCAACGGCTGCATGTAACCAAAGGAAGTGCAAGGGCACAGATTCCCGTCAGTGACAGCATGTACTAAATGTCTGTGGTGAGCAAATCCTTGTTCCAGAACTTAGAGAGCAAGAACCATCAATGGTAAGAGGAGGACAGAAGGCCAAGGAACTCTGAAGTCGGTAGAAAGTGTGGTTGTATTCGTCATGCCAAACTCCTATCAGCTCTAATAGGGAAGGCACCAGGTTCAAGAGGCTGAAGAAGAGACCCAGAGCCGGGAGAAAAGACATGGGGTTTTACTGAGGGTTTGCATACAGGGTGGGAGTCCAATGGCTGCCAGCTGTTCAGGAGAACTGTACCTGCTTGCAAAATGCATGTAATTTACATAGCATTTTTACTTAGCACACTCTCCCAGCAACCTCCACGTGGAAATCTTAATTCACCCCAGGCTCGGGGCCTCAATTCCCTGTATAGCCAGTGTTCCACAGGAGGAGATGGGGGCTCAGATGTTCCTCATAGAAAAGGAACCAATCTCTGGGTTGGCCACTCCCAGATTCTCTAGCGCAGAACACACATTCAGGTGTGTCTGGTAAGAAGGGCCATTCTCAGGGTATGCTTGAGTTATTGCTTTCAGGTGCACTTACATACAATGTTTAAATGCTGATGAGAGAGGGCGAGTAGATAGTGAGGTTGGAGATGAGTCAGATAAGGAGGATGATGGCAAAGGTTCCTGCAGAGGTGGGAGAAGGCAGTACCCACAGCATGAGGATAAAGATCAGCTTTAGACAGGTATTGAGCTGACAGGTGTCGAGGTGATTCTCAGGACAGCAAGCCAAGCTAAAAGTTACAATCAAGCCTTCGTTCCCTCACTGCAACAGTACAAGCAGGAGGCAAAGGTAGGCACCACTCTCCAGCTCTCCAGCGTCCGGAGGTGTTGGTTAAGGGTCAGGTGGGTCAGCAGGCATGGGGAAGGGAGGGCTCTTTTCCTTGCTAAGCAGTCCTGAACAAAAAGTTCCAGCCATTCCTGCACCCAGGGAGGGGAAGCATAAGGAAGGGATAGGAGTAGAAAGGAACGGAGCTAGCATGGAGGAATGTGCCTCAGCTGGGCTCTGATCAGGAGGCCTCTGCATGGAGGCACCTGGTCTGGGACTGCAGCTATGGCCATGAGCCCAGCTGGCCTGGCAGGGCAGAGCTGACTCATAAATTGCAAGTCCCTCCAGAAATGGCAGTGCCCTGGTCATGCACCATGTCTAGGGTGGGGATGGCCGTGGTCCCCTGGGAGGTCTCCTAGCCAAGGCCTTGCCATTGCCTGTAATCAGGTCTGAATGGATCACACATAGGATTTTGGCCAAGAGCAGGACTCCTGGAGAGGAAGCTGGAGGGAGGCAAGCCAGGATGATAACCACATCATTAGGCCCACCTTCTCTGGGTCTGCCCCTTCACTGGGTAAACAAAAGGAGCAGCTGGCCATCTTTTCCATGGGAACATGGGATGGTTATTGTAAGAGTTAAGGAGGTAAGAAAAACGAAAAGCAGCTCAACAGTCAAAGACGGGTTTATTTTGGAGAATAAACTTGAGAGGGGCTTCTGGCCAATTTTGCTCAGAAGCATTCTGTCTTACAGACTAAGGGTATTTAAGGGTGTAGGAAGTGGGGAGCTTATTGCAGGTTCAGAATGTTTTTATGTGAGGGAAAGTTTATTGTGGGTTTGGGATGTCTGGTTGGAGGGGAGGCTATCTCGGGATTGTCATGTTTCTGGTTGGAGGGGGGTTATCTTAGGATTGGAATGTTTCCGGTGATGCTGAAATTAGGCTGATGTTTGGGGCTTGATTTGGGTGGTTTTTTAATCAAGGGGAACTTAAAATGGTGGTGTTTCTCCAAGATGACGATCTCCTGCTCTCTCAATCCAGTCCCTACAGTTATAAAAAGGAAGAGGGGTGGTATGTTCTTTCTGGCTACTTCCCGCTGAGCGGGGGTCAGAGGTTGTTTGGTTTTGGGTTGATTGTATGAGTAATGCCATCTGTACATGCTTTTGGGTAATTGTGAGATGGCCATGATCCTGTCAGTTAAAAAAAAAAAATCTCTGAAAAAGGTGAATTATCTGTAAGCACATTCGTCCTAGGCATATGATTAGGAGAGGGCCCAAGAATGGGATGGTCCCTGTTAGGATTTTGTTTCTAAACCAAGAATGTATGTGGTTGTTTTGGTATTCCTTTCGCTTTTTAGCCCTTTAAGTTTTTCAGCAGTATCTCTTACTAGGCCCGATTGGTTGAGGTAGAAAGCAACATTCCTTACCCAATGAGAGGCAGAGGCCCCCTTTTTCAGCCATTATAAGATCTAATCCCTGTCTTTGGAGGACTACTGCAGCCAAGGAGCCTAGTTGGTCTTGGACTCTTACAAGGCTTTGGGCTATATCTTCCAAAAAATTCTAAAGTATGTTAAGGAGTTGGCCCATCTGCCTGCTCCCAATCCAAGCCCGGAGGTTATACTTAAGGCGGCCATTAAAGGAATGACTTGGATGTTCCTCCTTTTTCTAACATATTGAATGAATGGAACAGGTAAAGATTGTTTAGGAGGAACTAGTCCAATGGAGGGAGAAAGATAAACTAGGGTACAGGTTCCGGTCCAGTACGTGGGGAGACAAAGATATGTGTTGGTACCACACAAAAAGAACAAGCCTTTGTCATAAATACAGGCAGAGATAGGGAAAGAAAATAAGCATATTAAAGATGGGGTGTTTTTTCTTTCCTGCGATTTTTTATTCCAGGTGGACAAGGAGGAGGCCAGGGAGACACCCACTATAGTAGAGATACAGGAAGAGTTATTTTTTTACACATTTAATGCAATCGGATGTTGCACCATTGATATTGAGCCACGGAAAAAGTTGGGCACTAAGGGGCAGCACAGGTTAGGCAGGGGGCATTGGTTGAGGGAGAGGCTGTAAACAAGCTGGTTGCAGAAATGCTCTATTTGTTTCCGTTGATACTTGGTAGTCAATGTGGTTACTTTGATGGTCAGAGGGGTGTTTAACAATGATAGTGTGGTTGCATTGGTTAGATGTTAAGGACCCTACAGGGAAATTTCCCTCCAAGGCTGAAAAGCAAAGTGAGGCTTGTTGTAAAAGGGGAGTGTGTTTAGTTATGGGCCCTTCCATGGGAGGGTCTTGGGGCTTAAGGCGTTGTAGAGAGTTGTAATAGGTTTGAAATACTTTGTTGGCCTGATTGGTCCTGGAAGTGAGATAATCTCAGAACAGGGTGTCCTCTCTTTCAAAAAATGAAGCTCCTTTTTGGAGTTTATAAGTAAGGGTTGTATTTCTTATTAAAAGGGGTGTAGGGAGGGCTGTGTACGCTGAGGAAGACAGTGATAAGCATATCCAGCACTCGGGAGCAAAGGAAGAGTTAGCTTGCAGCAAGAGGGATTGTGTAATGTTTACAGAGCATTCTAGTTTGAGAGCAGTGAGGAGTGGTTTTATTGGTGAGGTTGATAGGATTAGGGAATTTATATTGAAAGAAACAAGCAAAAAGAGAAAAAAGTTATTTGGGTAGGAGTAAACTCCTGGAAAGTTCCTTGAAGCCATAGGTGCCATAGAACAGTCAGAAACTGGTTAGGATGTATAATGGGAGCTTCATAAGGGTACCACCTAAGGTCTGTAACAAGGTTGGTTAGGAAGCAATGAAAGTTTGGGAGAGAAAGAGACATAAGCGGCTTATGTGGATTTCTCTTCCTTTTCCTCCAGGATTCAGGTGAGGCGAAGGGAAGTGGGTCCTGTGGGGACACAAGAGAAGCCTGAAGGGGTTTTAGATGTGGTTGTTGGGGTAGGTGGTGAAGCGAAGTCTGTTTTCTTGAGAGAAGTATAATGAAACCAGTTGGGGAGTCCCTGGAGTTTTGCTGCCGTGGGTGTATTAAGGATGATCTGGCAAGGTCCCTTCCATTTAGGTGTGAGGAGAGAATGGAGGGTAGGACTGGGATCTTTTACCAGAACCCAGTCTCCTGGCTGTAGGAAGGGAATGGAGGAGTCGGCGACAGGTTGTGGCAGGTATTCATCAGCATATTCCCAAATAAAATGGCAGATGGTATGTACAAGAGGGGAAACGAAAGGAGTTAGTAGAGATGGGACTTGACCCTGAGGTGGAGCAGAAGGGGCGAGTGGTCTCCCATACGTGAGTTCAAAGGGGATGAGCTTAAAGATTTACGTGAGAGCACCTGAATTTTTAGAAGGGCTAAAGGCAAAAGTGTAACCCAGTCTTTACATGTCTGGAGTGAGTACCTGGTGAGGGTGATTTTTTAGAATGCCATTCATTTTTTCAACCTTTCCTGAAGATTGAGGTCGATAGGGAATGTGTAACTTCCAGGTAATTTGTAGGGCTTGTGCAAGTGTTTGATTAATGTGAGAAATGAATTCAGGGCTGTTATGAGATTGAAAAGAAAGAGGCACCCCAGACCTGGGGATGATTTCTGTTATTAATTTGGAGGTGACATTTAGAAGTTCGTTTGTTGGTTGTGGGAAAAGCCTCAACCCATCCCAAAAAGGTATCAACCAGAACTAAAAGAAATCAAAAACCCTTTTTACTGGGGGGTATATGGGTAAAATCAATTTGCCAATCCTGTACTGGAAGGTGTCCCCTGGCTTGATGGGTTGGGAAAGAAGAGTGTCTAGCGTTGGAATGGGATGAAGCTTTCTGGCAAATAGAGCATTGATGGCAAATGGCTTTTAACTGTTCCTTTTTATCTGGGGTTATGTGTATATGGGATCTTAAGAAATGTTGTAGAGGGGAATGGCTAGCGTGGAAGAGGTTGTGAATGTCCCGTAGAAGAGTTGTTTTTTTCAGGGTCAGGTAGGACTAATTTGTTTTATGTAAACCAGTTTTGTGAAACAAACAAAAAAACTAATTTGTTTTTATGTGCCCCTGCCATGATTAATTGTTGTGTTTGCTGTTTTGGATAAAGGGAGGGGATATGTTGTATGAGGGACAATAAGCATCGGGGAATTGGGTGATTGGTTGAGGCATGTTTTGCCCAATAGTCAGCCTCATAGTTTCCTAAAGAAATGTGGCTTTTGTCTGATTGATGTCCTTTGCAATGAATAACTGCAACCTTTTCTGGAAGTAGAGATGCCTTTAATAGATGATGGATGAGTTTTCCATTAATGGTAGACTTAGCTGTGATATAGCCCCACTCTCTCCAAATTTGGGCATTGGAATGGATGACGTTATAAGCGTATTTAGAATTGGTGTACATATTAACTTGTATGTTTTTTGCCAGGGTTAGTGCTCTTATTAGGGCAACTAATTCTGCTTGTTGGGAAGATGTGCCCAAAGGCAAGGGGGCAGCCTCTATGACTCCTCTAGATGGGAGAGAGTGGGTATCATAATGATATCCCTCAATAATGGCATATCATGCTTGGAGAGGAGGGTTTTTTGATGCACTGCCATTTATAAAACAATCTGGGGCTCCCTTTATGTGAGCAAAAGTAAGATGGTGAAACATGGTTAAGAACTTTCAATTAGATCAGAGCATGAGTGTTAGTCGGGGTCTAAAATTGGTATTGAAGGTAAAAGAGTGGTAGGATTAGGCAGGGAGCATCTGTGAAGAGAGAGAGCGCGGGTTGAAGGAGGGTTAAATGTAGGGCTTGCATATGAGAGGATGAGATGGGGGTGAGTGCCTTATGGCTGACCATATCTTGTAGACTGTGAGAAGAAAATACCTGAAGGGGTTTGTAGAACATGAGTTTTTGTGTCTCAGGGATAATTAGAGAGGCTGTGGCCAAAATTTTTCAGAAAAGGGACCAGCTTTTATAAATGAGGTCTGGTTTTTTGGAAAAATATACCATTGGTTGGAAGGAGTCTCCCACAGGTTGGGCTAATAGTCCAAGGGCCTCATTATGAGAACTGTGTAAACAAAGATGAAAAGGTCTTAGGAGGTTTGGAATGTCTGAAGTGTGGGCCTGTAATAAGGCACAGTTTTAGATGAGAAAAAGCATGATAAAGGTCTGGAGTGGGAGTGAGTGGTTGGTCAAGATTTCCTTTTGTGTGTTCATAAAGGGGTTTAGCAATAATGGCAAAATTTGCTCCCCATAATCGAAAATATTACACTAATCCAAGGAAGGAAGGTAAGTCCCTTTTTGTTTTAGGAAATGGGATTTGTTGAACACCTTGCTTTCGTGCCAGCAGCATTTCTCAGGTATTTAGAGTTATGATCAGTCCTAGGTATGAAACTTTTGGAGATGTTAATTGGGCCTTCCTTTTGGACACCCGCTACCCGCATTTAGCCAAAACATTTAAAATATTGGTGATGTGTTGAATACAATGGTCAAGAAAGGGGCTGCAAAGGTGTAAATTGTCCATATACTGCAGCAAAATCCTGGGTTGTAGAGATAGTTGGGAGATGTCTAATTGAAGTGACTGAAATAGTGAGGGCTGTCTCTAAACCCCTGGTGGAGGACAGTCCAGATGAGTTGTTGGGAGTAGCCTGTGTCAGGGTTGGTCCAAGTGAAAGCATAAAGGTTTTGAGAGGAGGGATGTAGAGGAATAGTAAAAAAGGTGTATTTGGCCAGGTGCAGTGGCTCACGCCTGTAATCCCAGCACTTTGAGAGGCTGAGGTGGGTGGATCATGAGGTCAGGAGATCGAGACCATCCTGGCCAACATGGTGGAGCCCTGTCTCTACTAAAAACACAAAAATTAGCTGGGTGTAGTGGCATGTGCCTGTAATCCCAGCTACTCAGTAGGCTGAGACAGGAGAATCTCTTGAACCAGGGAGTCAGAGGTTGCGGTAGATTTTGCTACTAAATGTACTATAATTTAAAAAAAAAAAAAGGACCTTCAAGTATTCTCAGAAATTTTTAAATTTTGAAAATGTGAATAAGGGCTGCGGGCCTCTGTTTAAAAAAAAAAATGCATTTAAGAGTCTGTACTTCTGTCCCTACAAGTCCGATTGTGCATCAATGCCCCGTTGCTTTTTAGCTATGTGATACTGGGCAAATCATTCTTTACACTTTTATTTTTCACATCCAAGATGTAAGCAGAAATGTGTTTTTTTTTCCTTCTGCATTTTGTGTATTAAATAATATACAAAGATGACACATCTGGGCTTAGAAAGTATTCCTTAAAAGACTAGATTATACCCTATGTAATATATTTGAAATTGATAATATTATCTGTATAAATGACAAGGCTGCTTTTTAGATCTGTTCCTGACTTAGCCCCTCGATATTTGCTCTATTTTCCAGCTATAATAGTAATCAAGTAGTATTACATTTTCGGATCTCCAATTACTCAATTGCGCCATTTTGCCTGGTTATTTTGACCATCTTAATGAAAGCAGCTCAGCAGCTCCCAGGCCCCCCAATCAGTTATTCCGCAACTGACAACGGTGACAGCCTGCATGTGTGAAGTGACTAGAAGGAGTATATTTTTCCTTTCACATAAAAGTTATTAAAGGTGAAATCCATGAAGAATAATAAAATTTTACAAGGAAATGTTAAAAAATACTACAATTATAAAAGGGGTCATTATCATCCCTAATCAAGTAAAGCACCACCAATTGGTAGGACTTGCCTGATAGAAAATCACTCAGGAAAGATGATTAAAAACACATTTTCCTCAAGGCTAGATTTGTCTTCAGACACTCATCCCTGGGTCTCTTTCCCTCCCTTCTCTAGACATTATCCAGTGGTTGAGTGCTTAAGATAGGTTGGTTAATTACAGTATTAGCCTAAGGCACAGGACATGACCAGAACAAATTTTCTGCAAGAAAAATCACATGATGTATCACAAAGTGAAATAGAGACTTTAAAAATCAGCAATTGTCTATGTTATCTTGACTTGGGTCCAGTCCATCTTGGAGGCTGCCTACCAGCAACATTTATAGGGCTGCAGAACGGTGTGGGAAAATAAAGTGTGGAAGCACTTGGGAGGCTTGGGGAGGGCACTCACCCTGAATCTGCTTCAGCGCTATTTACCAGGTGGGTAGTCTTGGGTGACACTTAATTTGTCTGAGCTTCATTCATTTTTTAAATGGTAATAATGTCTATCAGGCATGATAACTAAGAGCCCTACTTACAGATGGTAAGACTGAAGCTCGGAGAGCTTGCATAACCCACACAAAGCTACACAGCTGGACAGCTGGATTTGAAGTTGTCTATTGCTCCAACTATTAGCCATTAGGTCACTTGTAGCCAAGCAAACACACTAGAAAGTGTTCAGTTAGGAAATATTTATTGAGTGCCAAGAATATAAATATTTTGTCAGTCTGTACCTGGAAGGAAAGGCCTCTGGAATAGTTCATCACAAACTTCCCAGAGGACTTCAGGAAATCAAGAAAGGTATAGAGGTGTTAACATTTTGGGGAATAACCTGTGAGTGTTAGGAATGATCATATCAGGATCCAAAACCAGCACCTGATATTCTCTGTGCCACGGCAGAAATACCATTTGTCTAAGAAGATCCCACACATGAGACAGGTGAAAGGGTGTTTCAAGTGACAGCTTGTGAAGAGGTGTTTGAATGGAGAATGAGTAACAAAGCTGAACCAACACGAACATCTGTCATCCTTACATACTGGGTGAGGCTCAGCATGCCAGATTCCTTTTCCCAGTATTGTTCATTCCTCCAGGATCCTCATTACCCCCGATCATTCCCCTTACCCTATCCAATGAGAAATGTCTGCATAATTCTATTGCAAACACTTTGGCTGCAAGTAACAGAAAACTTGATTCCAGCTGACTTTAAGGAAATTTATTCCATAAAATTGAAGAGATTAGGTAGCTTTCAGGAAGTAGGACTGGATCTTTCATTGAAATTCTCTTTATTGTTGTTGGAATTGTCAGTGTTCCCCCGAAAATGTATGTTGAAATCACAACTCCCAGAACCTCAAAATATAACTTTATTTGAGATAGAGGTAATCAAGTTAAAACAAAGTAATCAGGGTGGACCCTAATCCAATATGACTGATGCTTTTATAAAAAGGGAAAGGACAGAGACAAACATGCATAAGAGGAAGATGATGTAAAGACACACAGTGTATTAGCCTGTTCTCACATTGCTATGAAGAAATACCTGAGACTGGGTAATTACAAAGAAGAGAGGTTTAATTGCTCACGGTTCTGCAGGTTGTATAGGAAGCATGGTAGCATCTGCTTGGCTCCTGGGGAAGACACAGGAAACTTACAGTCATGGAAGAAGGCAAAGGGGAAGCAGGCAAGTCTTATATGGCCAGGGCAGGAGGAAAAGAAAGAGGGAGGAGGTGCTACACACTTTTAAATAACCTGATTTCACAATGACTCACTCACTGCCATGAGAACAGCACTGAGAAGATGGTGCTCAACCATTCCTGAGAAACCACCCCTATAATCTAATCACGCCCACCAGGCCCCACCTCCAACACTGAGGATCACAATTGAACATGAGATTTGGTTGGGGACACAGATCTAAACTGTGTAACACAGAGATATGGCCATGGGACTGGAATGGCATCTACAAGCCAAGGAACATCAAAGAATTCTGGCAAACACCAAAAGCCATAAGATACAAGGGAAGATTGTTTCCCTAGAGCTATAAGAGAGAGTACAGCCCTGCCCTGCCAACACCTTAATTTTAGACTTCTAGTCTCCATAGCTGTGAGACAATACACTTCTGTTGTTTTAAGCCACCAGGTTTGTGGAGCTTTGTTACAGCAGCCCTAGCAAACTCATACAGTGACCTTCTCCATGGGTTGTCTTCCTATGTTAGCAAAATGGATGTGACATTTCCAGGCTTCCTGATGACATCTAGAGGAATATGTGGCTCCTCTGTTCCCAGGCCTCCTCCTTAGGACCAGGAAAACCTTTCCTATCATCCCTTTCCTTCTAGCAAACTTGCTGTCATCTCTCATTGGAAGGATTGAGTAACAGGGTTATTCCTAGAATTAAAATAACTAGCTTCGATTAATCACATGGGAAGAAACTGATGTTATGAAGACAACCACTTGGGTTAGACCCAATACCTGCACAAGATTTCTCTCAGCTCTGTCTCCAAAGCTGCTCCCATATTCCCCATGCAAACAGGGTTTGTAAATAGACATGTGGTAGAAAGCTGCTGTTTAACTCCTTTCGCCAGAAACATCTGGACCCCAGATCCTTCCCAAGATGCCCAAATAGGTACCTGCAAAGCAGCTAGCATAGGGCCGGACACAGAGTAGATCAGTTGTGGATTCCTGTTCTTCCTGTTTTTATGGTACTGGTCAGTTTCTGTCACATACCATTGACATTACACACGGGTCTTATTGCCTTCACTAGTCTACAGGTGTCTTGAGGTTGAGAACATGTGCATTCCTTACACCTCCAAGAGCACTTAACACTGTGCAGTGGATCTGTAAGCATCAGTAAGTAGAGTCAGAAAGGAAAACAGCCAGGACTGCATCCATATACAAGCCCAAGAGATGGAGAAGTGATGCTCGAATTCTACTTAATGGAAAAACAAAGAATGCTATGTTGATAGAATTTAATAAAACAACTTTGTCATCTCAAGCCAATAACTTTCTGTTCTAGTTTGGACCAAACAGCTACACTGCTAAATAGAAATAACAAGTAAGATGAAATCCTGATGTAAGGCAATATGCAACAGTTCCTGTTTTGTTGGGATGAATATATTGTATGAGTACAATTTACATGAACTATTCATTCTGGAACAGCCTGTACAGGTCCTAAGACAAATTGGCATAAGAAAGAACAACCACAGTCTTTCTGTAACAAAGACAAATTGCATGTTTTTCCATAATCGCCTAACAAAAGCTTATAAGCAGCTTCAGTAAGGTTTTACTCAGTTTTTCTCTCCATTTATTATAGAAAGCAACTGCCTCTAAATTACTGAAATAAATGCAGTAAACATTCACTGTCCATCTTTAACCAGCTCTGTGTCTTTATTCCTTCTGATTTCCCACTAAAATAATAAACGGGCCTCATATGGTTTGCAGTTGTACAAATGGGGATAGTTTTTATTTCTAAGTAATATATTACCCTCTATAACACAAAGAACTTAAATGTTAGTATGTATTTGATATAGGTTTTCCTAATTTGCATTCTCTAAATGTTAATTTCTTGCTCTATTGAATTTTTACTTATAAAATATGTCCGAAAGAGTTACTGCACAATAGAAGCAAGAAATGCTGTAAAACACATAATGACAAGTTAACTTTCCCTTCCCCTTACCACCAAAATGACTAGTCATGCAGTTAGTTGTATTAAAGGAATTAGCAAGAAGTTTGAAGAAACAACTTCCTCCTTAATTTTTTAAATTATTTGTCAGATGCCGTTAGAGTGTATGACATTTTTAATAGAGTCAAGGTTTATTTTAATCTTTAAAACTATTAGTTCAATTAATATTGCTGAAATCTTTAATTTTTGTTGTTTTGTCTTTCACGTATTTTTAATTTTGTCATGAAATATTTGACGTGCAAAAAGATATGAAGAATAATAAAACATACTCCTTCGTGGCCATACTTAAGCACCAAATTGGCAATAGACCTGAAGTCCTGGGGTGCCCCTTCCTGATCACTGTCCACTCACTCTTCCATAGAGAATCACTTTTCTGAATTTGATGTGTGTTTTGTTAATTTCTTTATGCTTTTAATGCATATATGGACATTAACTGAAAATCACCTATCTTTTGCATAATTTAAACTTGCCTTATACGGTCTCATTCTGTACTATTTCTCCTGCTAATGGCTTTTATTGCTCAATATTATGTTTATGAGAGTTACCTAATTGAGTACATGGAGCTGTATTTTATTTATTGTCATTACTGTATAAAAAGCAACTATATATTATATTACATATATGATACATTCTTTATATAGACACAACACAATTTATTTTTTCATTTTCCTGTGCAGGAGGCAAATTCTAAGCTGTCCTCCATGATATCTCCCCTCTAATGCCCATATCCTGCATCATCCCCTACCCTTCGATACTGGTAGGATTTGCGAATATGATGGGCTGTCATTCCTGTGAATAGGTTGCTAAGCATTTAATGTTGAGTCATTCATAAATGGTTATTGTCATGGATGGGCCTGACCTAATCAGAGGTACTGGACTTTTCTTGGAGAGATTCAAAGCAAGAAAGGGTCTTCTGTTGGCTTGCATTAGGAGATATACCTAATGTAAATGATGAGTTAATGGGTGTGGCACACCAACATGGCACATGTATACAAATGTAGCAAACCTGCATATTGTGCACATGTACCCTAGAACTTAAAGTATCATAATAAATAAATAAATAAATAAAAAGAAGTAAGCCTCCACGTTGCAAAGTGCTATGTGGCCAAGACCCTGGCCAACAGCCATCAAGAAAGCAGGACTCTCAGTCCTGCAACCCTAAGGAACAACCCTCTGATAATAACCCAAATGAAGTTAGAAGACCACAAGCTCCAGATGAGACCAAAGCCCAGCTAGCATCTTGATTTCCACCTTTTGAGACTCTGAGCTGAGAGCAGGGTTATATTACACCATACCGGCATTCTGACCTCTAAAAACTGTGAAATAACAAATGAGTGTTAAGCTGCTACGTTTGTGGTAATTTGTTACACATCAATAGAAAACTAATGCATCCAGGTGTTGGATGTTTGTTTCTAAATTTTGCAAATCCAAACAGTACTGCTCTAAACATTTTTACACGTTGATTTGTGCACATGTGAAATAATTCTTTTTAGGGTATATAGCTGGGAATAGAGCTGCTGGGTCTTAGAATGAACACATCCTCAATTCTCATAGGTATTGATAAACTTGCATTCCAAAGTACTTTTACCAATTTATCCTGAACTATCAGCAGTATAAGAGTATTCTCTACTTCACCACTCAGGAACACTTGGTCTGGTCAGGCTTTGTTTTGCTTGAAACATTGAGCTCTTCATTTAGCCTGAATTGATTTTTGTGGCTGCTGTGAGAGAGGGAACAATTTTATTTTCTTTCCATTTGGATAAACAATTGCCACAGTACTCTTTATTGACCAATCTATTCATGCCTCATAGTTCTGCATCATATGCCAGCTGTGTCATAACGTGGTTCCATATGTGAGTGCCCAAGTCAAGAAGCACAGGCTCCCTTGTCATCCCCTTTTGTCATTGTTAACTATATAGCTTTGCTCAAGTATCTCAGCAGTCTCCTCCTTTCAAGGGTTCATGACTTTGCACCTTATGTCTGACACATTAAAAACCAAAGTCTAGCAGAGATCGGAAATTCTCAATTGACTTTTCTTGATTCAAGCTGCTTCTTAACTTTTGGTCCCTGGAGTTTTTAATTATTTTCTTAGACTATTAACTTTTAAAATGATACTTTTTGTATTTTATCCAGAATTTCCTGGGGTTTTTAAATTTTTTTTTTCCATACAGGATGAGAAACTGAGTTCACTAATAAATTTTTGAGAAGAAGGAAAAAAAAGCACCCCATTGGACTCTCAGATGGATAGACTTTTTTGTTTTAATTATACTTAAAGTTCTAGGGTACATGTGCACAACGTGCAGGTTTGTTACATATGTATACATGCACCATGTTGGTGTGCTGCACCTATTAACTCATCATGTACATTAGGTACATATCCTAATGCTATCCCTCCCTCCTCCCCCCACCCCACAACAGGCCCTGGTGTGTGATGTTCCCCACCCTGTGTCCAAGTGTTCTCATTGTTCAATTCCCACCTATGAGTGAGAACATGCATTGTTTGGTTTTCTGTCCTTGCGATAGTTTGCTCAGAAGGATGGTTTCCAGCTTCATCCATGTCCCTA
>NW_012101754.1:505741-564931 GCF_000951045.1 Mandrillus leucophaeus | reverse complement strand
TGTAGCCTTGTAGTATAGTTTGAAGTCAGGTAGCATGATGTCTCCAGCTTTGTTCTTTTGGCTTAGGATTGTCTTGGCGATGCAGGCTCTTTTTTGGTTCCTATGAACTTTAAAGTAGTTTTTTCCAATTCTGTAAAGAAAGTCATTGGTAGCTTGATGGTGATGGCATTGAATCTATAAATTACCTTGGGCAGCATGGCCATTTTCACAATATTGATTCTTCCTATCAGATGGATAGACTTTTTAAAATAAGCACCATCTAGGGCAGGCCATCCCAGTGTTTGCCTTTACCATCCACAGCCTCATAGTCTTTTGCCTTTGTTTGCATTGAGGATATTGTGTCCTCTTTGAATATCATAGCCTCAGCTTTATCCTCCCCCAGTCTTCCACACCATTGAAAATCATCTTTCACAAAATCTTTCATACCTATTTATGATGAAGATAAATAAAGTATGGGGTTGATTTTTCATTCATAATTCTATCAACATTCTTTATGCAATGGAGCTAGGAAGTATACAGACATGAAAAAATGTAGTCACTGCCCTCTTTAACTATAGCATTGTCAAGAACCCAAGGAAGAACTGAAACAACGTATCCCATAGTAGAACACATAAGAAAGATCTCAAGTAAGCCAAAGGTGACATATGCTACAATAGGTGTACTCAGTTCTAAAGTAATAGCAAAGACATTTGGGAGAGTATTTTAAAATTCTGGGAATTTACTCTGTGCTTAGTGCTTCCAAATATCAGTTCATTTAATAAGAGTAAAATATTGCTTCCAGAGAAGGAGGTCTGCAGAGCTTTATAAAGATTTGTCTTTAGGGGTAAATATAATTTCGACAGATAGGGATTTGGGTCATGGCATTAGATGAAGGCATTCCTTATAAGAAAAACCAAATGAGTAAATTAGAAACATGGAGAATCACAGGCATGGAGGGGACATATGACCAAAGGATGGCAGTAGCAATGGGAAACCAGACATGGAGGGTCTTCAGTGGTTGGAATTGGGACACAAGGGAGCCTTTGAAGATTTTTACTCTTTTTTTTCTTGGAGAATAGCAGAAGAGCTATTTTGAGGAAAGTTATACTGGAAGAAATGTTATTTCTCTGAGGAGGTATTTTCATTGAATGAAATTCGTTTTTATTGATGAAAGACAAGAATTTATGATCAGTTGATAAATTTCAGGCATCTTTGGAGGTATTGTTTATTTTTTTCTGAGGTTATTACTGTGTCAAATCTTTTACAGTCTCGTAAAACTGAGTCTCGTCTGAAGCTTTAGGCCAAATTGTTATCCATGCATGAGCGTGACTCTGCAATAGAAACTAACAATTCGGCTAATTTTAAAGTAATTCCAAGATATATATATATAGTTTTTGTAATTGTCTCCCCCCCGCAAAAAAAAAGCTGTAGCATTAACTTTCTTTATTTCCTTTATAACATTAGGGTTTTTTCCTTGCTCCTGTTTGAATTTATTTTTGTGGTGACTCATCAGTGGCATAATGATGAAATGATAAAATAATATCCTGTGTACTTCCTTTTAGAGAATGAATCACATAAAGTTGACCATCTTTTCCTGCTGTTGTATATTAATATCACTGGTCTGCTGAACTGCAATGATCAGAATTATGACTTTCCTTGAATAAAGCATCCTGTTTCTACCCCTAACCCTAGAAGTGTACTCTTTCAGGGAGAACCTATTTTTGCACCTCATCTTATTTTGATAGTTTTCCACCAATCATCTTATTTGCAATTTCCCAACTATTTAATTGCCATTTTACAATAATATCACTTTATTTAATAATTTTATTAATATTATTTTAATAATCAGACTGTTCCATTGTTCAAACTTTAAAAATAAGTGAAAGTCATTAATGAAAAGTATTGTCTCATTCCATTAGAATGAGCTTCCACAGGTATGTTTTCAGTGATGAAAACATGACTGTGTTATTAAATATTTTGTTGAGTCTTGCCTACAAAAAGAGGGCAGTTCATACATTTGTTTGTGTTTGTATACCTTCTAGCTCCACTGCATAAAGAACGTCGATGGAATTTTGAACAACAAAACAGGCACATGATTTATGTAGTCTTGCCTACAAAAAATACAACCTTTAATGAGACTCTATTGTCGGTCCCTCATGGCTACACACAATTTCCTATCAATAAAACAGGAAAATACATAACTTAGAGGATTGGTAGGAGGGTTAAAGGAAGTAATCGATGCAAAGTAGTTAGCACTGAGCCTGCCATGTAAACAGGCACTTAACAAGTAGTAGCAGTTGTTCTTCTTAAATGCACGGAAAGCCCATGTCTTAGCATGGCATGCTGAATTCCTAGCAGCACTCAGGTAGCCCAACATCCAAGGGTAAATGACTGGAGAATTAGCTCAACATCCAAGAGTAAATGACTGGAGAATTAATGGAATGGTGGGCACTCAGTTTTCTGTGTTGTATACAAAGTTTAAAACTTTAAAAATAGTCCCCAATTCCAGTTTAGAAGATTATTTTTAATCTTTTGCAACTTTCCAGAAAAATGCAAAAGGTAAAAAAAATCATATTACAGAAAAATAACACAAACTGACAAGTTATTTCCAGAAGCTGAAATAGGTTATCATTAACTATTACATATATGGAATGAAACAGAAACCATTCAACCAATGATATGTGTATTCATTCTTTCTCTTGGGTGTACACCTCTTGGACGTAACACCCAGAGTCTTAGCATGCCAGAAGACTAAAATGCGTATCTCTGCAGAGGACTGTCTCTAACAGGTTTTCTAGGAATCAATGTTGAAATGTTAATTTCCAGGAAGCATTATGAGATAAACCATAATGTGTGAACATGTGTGAGCATGCATCTGGCTGAGCACATGTGTGTGCAGGTTGGGGTGGGGAAGGAGAGAGGGACCCCCTGAGCAAATGGAAGCTAATGGGCTGCATCCTATAATCTTATATTGTGCAATACAAAAGACAAAGCAGAGCAGCTGGAACCAGATACAGAAATAACCTTAGTAGCTAGTTTAGATGGAGGTCTGCAGTATTGCTGCTGTGGTTTTTGCTGTTGCTTCTTTGCGGTGTCATTTTAGTTTTCAGAATTCCAGAGAAAAAGGCAACAGGCAAAATATAAAAATCCTGCCTCAATCCGACAGAAATATACTTGATAAATTCCTGTGAGAACTCTACAAAGTTAGCAATAAAGAATGCATATTAATATAAACCACCAAAAAGTGAATTCTGTTAGCAGTCTAGACAAATGTCACATTCCCTGTCTCTTGGGATAAACCAAGTCATTTCAAGTTGAGTAAAAAGAAGCAAAGCCCGTGGGATTATGCAAAGGTACAGCAAATGAAAGGAAAGACAACACTCTCTTGAAGAGTGAGGAAGAACTTTCCTGTATTGTTTACTAAACAAAGATTATCTTCATCTTAGAGTTGCTGCCAATTCAACAATAAGTAAAAAGAAATGTTTATTATATTTGGCCTTGTTCTAACAGAATATAATGTGTCCAGCACTAATTATATCCAGGTCAAATAAATTTAATCAAAATTTAAAGTAATTAATCTAAAAATATACAAATTCAGATGGAAACAAAAAGTGGCACTCCAAACCTAAAAAGCTCATCATGAGGACATTCATGTTTCCCAGAGTCCCGGCACAAGTGTGACTAATTTTTCTAGCAAATATACACTTTGATAGACAAACATGTTTATACAAGTTCTACAATGATTATGAGGTACAAACTCGTTCCTAGGGAAGCATAATTCTTCCTGATCAAGTCCAGAAAGACATTTTTCTGGATGTTATTAATAGTGATGGTTACTCTATGTGACTGCTTTTTTATGTGTGAGACATTACGACAAGAGCCTTGCAGAAAAATAGATGGATGGATATACACAGAGAGAGAGGTGCACACACACACACACACATAGATATCCACATGTATCTAATATCATTCTCAAAACGACTTCATTAAGGACAATTATGGATGTTATAAAAAAGAAGCAGTGAGGACCAGCACCAGAAATTGATGAGAACCAACAAGAAAACATATGAAGCTACAATAATTAGAAGAGTATGACTTACGGTCTACAGACGGATGATGAATGGGCAAACACATGGGTGTTAGCCCATTCTTGCATTGCTATAAAGAAATACCTGAGACTGAGCAGTTTCTAAAGCAAAGAGGTTTAATTGACTCACCATTCTGCAGGCTGTGCAGGAAGCGTAGCACCAGCATCTGCTCCTTGTGAGGCCTCAGCAAGCTTCCAGTCATGGCAGAAGGTAAAAGGGGAGCAAGCAGTTTCACATGGTGAGAACAGAAACAAAAGAGAGAGGAGGAGGTGCCAACTCTTTCAAACAACCAGATCTCCCGTGAATTTAGAGCTTAGAGCAAGACCTCACTTGTTATCATAGACAGCACCAAGCCATTTGTGAGAGATCTGCCCCGTGACCTAAACATCTCCCACCAGGCCCCACCTCCAACGCTGGAGATCACATTTCAACATGGGATTTGGAAAGGACACACATACAAACCATGTCACCATATATTCACTCAAACAATATTAACAAAGTATCACAATGAATGATTAAAAGACTCGTTAAACAAGTTAAGTTGGGAATACTAACGCCCTCTCCTATTATGTATCAAAACATTTTCTTGATTAATTAGAGCAAGGATATTTAAAGAATGAAAATGTAGAGAACAAAAAGAAATAAAATCTTAATATTGGATAGTCAAAGACCACCTAAACCTAAAAGAATAAAAGCAGTTACAAAGAAGAATGAATTTGAACTTTTAAACAAGCCAAAAATAACCACCAAAAATATTTTTTAAACAAAGGAAAATGTGAACTACAACTTTAACTTACCATTTCAGTAAGAAAATGTCAAATGGGCAAGATTTATTTGCTATATTTGGTTTTTGTTATCGACAATGCACCCTGCTGGCAAGGAAGCACAGACACTGTGATGTGCACACAGGCATGCGACGGTGAAATTTGTGTAACTTTTCTGAGAATTGGTTTTTTATTATATAAAATGACACTAACAAGCATCTTATCCTTTGACCTTGTAATTGCATTTATAGAAATCTCTCCTAAGTAACCTGAGATGCCTACAAAGATTGATCTTCAAAAAATGTTTTTGTTGCATTATTTAATGTTTTGAAATTTTTGAAATAATTTTTCTGTCCAACCATAGTAGAATGACTCAGTAAATTTTGATATATAGTGGTTTATCATACAGTTATCAAAACTATATTTTTATAGACTAATTAGTGATGTAAGTCATGAATGAGAGAAATGGTGATGATAAAATATTTTTTTAAATTACATGAAACTATATTGGCAGCTGAATTCAATTTTGATTCAAGTACATTTATATGCCTGGAAACAAACTGATAGAATGTTTAAATTATAAAACAATATACATACATTTTTATTATGTATATGTGTGTGTGTGTATATATATAAACTGTTTGAATTATTTTATTCTTCATATATTTTGGTATTTTCAGATATTTTACTATGAAAATCTTCAAAAATAGAAACAGGTTGATTGATAAATAGTTATAAAACCTTAATTTATAGTTAAACATCAATGAGAAAAAAATTTTTTAAATGGCAAGTGCATGTCTAAAAGAAAGAAAATACACACACACACACACACGGACATGCTAGTTATATTTACAAAAAAACTAATTTAGGTTTTTGACTTGTAAAATGTTTTATTAAAGTCAAATAATTTCAATTAAGTGTTTATTCATCAACAGCTATCAAGTTTATTTTTAAGGTATCAAAGTACTAAATAAGCAGTGTTAGAAGTGTGGCTTTGAAATTTATATCTACAAAAGACCACATCATTTTTGCTAAAGCTCTTTATTTGTGAACTTAGCGAAGACGTATGAGAAATCAAAGTTGATTACACAGGTTACTTTTTCACATGATAAGAGAAAGATACAGGGAGGAAGGACGGCAGGAATTGGGTGAGATTTTACAAAATCTCACATTTAAGACTTCTAAAAATTAAGTATTGGGCATGAGGAAACGAGCAGAGAAAATAATAGTCACATATCCACATTTGTAAAGAGAGGAACAATAGCCAGGCAAACTCCATGTCTGAAGTGTTGTTTATTTTAATATGCAAAACATAAGCATTTCTCTGACCAAAGCTGCTTTCTATTTAAAGCTAAATAGAAAAATCTTATTCTTGAGCATAGTTATACAAATGAATAAGAGAACATAGTGAAATTTCCTATGTAGATTCTTTGCTGTTATAGTTATGGAAATATTTTTAATTAATCCTCCATTTAACAATGGGGCATACATCCGTGTTTTTTGGAGCACTGTTTTGTATATATTAGTAAATTATCATTGCAATGAATGAAAATATCAACTTCATGTACAATTTTGTAGCACATATTTGCCAGTGAAACGCATAACTTACATTACAAAAATTTAATGTGGCTGACATTAGCAAAATCTCTTATTAAGAAATAGGTCATAAGTACTCCAAGAAACTTGACAGTCTGTTCCATGAAGAGCATTAATTCAAAAGTCCCCCATTTGCATAAATCTCCAGGTCTCATTTTCACAGCTGTTTGTTGTCAGCTAGACCGTTGCAGTTCAAAATTATTTTAACATAACCAGTGGGAAGTATACCTTTCAACTAAAAATACCATGCTCTGCAAGAAAGATTGTCAGGAGTAAAATATAAGTTCATTCGGTCGATCTTGATATTTTTCCTTAAAATAAATATTTCTAATGCAGGAACTCTAAGTCCCAAATTACTGAAATAATTTAATTAAAATATATTTTGTAATTTTATATTTTCATAAAAATAAAAAGATTATGTGATCATATGTAAAAATGTTCATCAGTAGCGCTTATTTTAGCAAAGAGTGAAAAATACTGAGGATATCTATTTTTCATTAATCAGCCAAGCATTGTATGGAGTGCAAGATAGGTACCCAGGACTATGCTAGAAAAAAGAGGATTAAAATTTTTAGATATTGCTGAGAATATGCATGTATATTGTTATTCATTTTAATAATGGAAAGCGATCAGTAATTATTAGATCTTAAATGTCTTTTACCTGTAACACCCAAAAGGACAGCAGGAAATCAAAGTCAAGAGATCTCAGACTGGATACTAAGCAACACTATTTGCTACCTGTAAGCTGGAGTTCATGATTTAAACCCTGTGTACTTCAGCTCTCCACCTGCAGTAGGGGCCATTATACCTACAGTAATCACTTCACAGGGTCATTGGTAAGATTATATTAAATAATGGACAACTACTGTGGAACTGCAAAGCACCATACAAATGCTAGTCCTGGTTCAGTGCCTGTTCTCACGTCATTTCATCTTGGCTGCAGTGAAATCCTAGTACAAATTCATGATCTTGTCCAGTGTCATTTATGGTATAATACATAAAAGTTAACCCAAGCATAACCAAGGAAAGAGACAATTGGACATACCTACGTATATTTTCATAACTAGCAAAAAGATTCGCTGGTTTTTGTCAATGTGCTTCTGTTATTTTTTTTTCTTTTACTCTTGAAATTATATTTAAGTGTAGACTCTACTTAAGTAAAGTAATTTGCTGCTGGAATGGGCATAATGTTCTGATGTCTGCTTTGCTTCTAATTATGTTCAAGCTCATTTTGACATTTAAGGCCAATTACATTAGTCTAGATTCAGTGAGACTTTTCCTTAGTCATCTAAAATTTGAACAATAAACAGTTTTTTTCTCCTCTCTCTTATTCATTCAAGTGGAATGCTTGGCAATAAGCATATTTTGGGAATTGTAAAAGCAAAATAAATAATGTGGGTTCATTTTGAAACAAGAACTACTTGGTCTTTCTTGCCAACATAAAAGGCAGTCACAGAATTAATTGAAACCACCAGTTTCAACTTTATTTCCTCCGAAATCACAAGGAATAAGGAATTATTTTATAGATATATTGATATTTTAAATGCCTCAGTTCTATTGACACAAAGGTAATTGACTTCAACAGATCTCTAACTTCAAAAGAGTTCATACATAGAGAGAGATATATAAAAATAGGTACAAAAACTTTATCATTTAAAAGTCACTCATAATTAAACTCCCCAGAGCAGGACCCTACACCAAAATTCAGTTAGTGTTCCATTGTGTTTTAACATCCCATCAAGTGATGACTTAAGACATAGAGCAAAGCACTTAATTTACTTGCCTCCTTATCTTCAGTAAATTTGCCAACTCCGCAAGTTTTACTGTTGATTCAATAGAAGACCCTGATGAGTTGACAGCACCAAAAGGCAATTCATAGCACCTATTAATAACAAGTCACTGTGGCCTCTTTGTTTAACTTTTATAGGTAAGATCTGGCTTGGAAAAATAGACTAGAAAGTATATTATTAAAAAAACAAAATTTTCCAATTGACTGCCATTATCAATTAACAGATCATAGAATAGTAGACCTTTATAGCTGGAAGATATGTATTGTGTACTTCAAAGATGAAAGGAAATAATGTCTTTGAAAACACTGTCAAACTTTCAAAATTATGTATCTAAAAGAAATTTCTTTAAAAAATAGTTTATCGTGTATAATTTTTGAACTTTATAAAAATGGAATCACACCATATATGACAAAACATTTTAAGTCATAAATAATACATAGGAATTCTGGGCCAGGCACAGTGGCTCATGCCTGTAATCCCAGCACTTTGGGAAGCTGAGGCGGGTGGATTACCTGAGGTCAGGAGTTCAAGACCAGCCTGACCAACATGGCAAAACCCTGTCTCTACTAAAAAATACAAAAATCATCCAGTTGTGGTGGTAGGCACCTATAATCCCAGCTACTCAGGAGACTGAGGCAGGAGAATCATTTGAACCTGAAAGGTGGAGATTGCAGTGAGCCGAGATCGTGCCATTGCACTCCAGCCTGGGTGACAAGAGTGAAACTCTGTCTCAAAAAAAAAAAAAAAAAAAAGAATACATAGGAATTCTGGAATTAAACCAGTGGGATAGAAGTTGCTTTTCCTTGTTACAATATTTTTAAGGCAGATTTCAAAATTATTATTTAAACTATTCTTTATATAATGCTTTATTATTTTTAAAGTATTCACATATATGTTATTTTGATTTTCAAAACAATCTTCGGGTGACATTGGGATTGCATATTTGAGGAAGACTGGTCTCAGGACGGCTGCGTGTCTGCGTGTTTTACCCAAAGCCATTAAGTAAGTCGGTGACTTAGACTCAGACCCTGTGAAAGTAGAGGCTGGGTACTTGGTTCTTGGCTTTACTGATCTGTCGGCTTACAGAGCATCCTGGTCTGCATATTCAGTGATTCAATCTCTATCTTAAACGCGGTCCCTCAGCCATTCCTTCTAGAAAGGTGATCTCTTTAGAGAGAGCAGTGATGGAGGTGGCTGAAGTTATACCAGGGGGAGAAGCTTTGAAAAGCTCCTGACTGATAGGCACATGTACCAATGGGAGCAGAAGGTTTGCTGGCAATGTCGAAGTCACTTTGGAGGCTGTGTGAGAAGGGAACCCGTTTCCCTGGGATATAGCGCTCTCCAACAGGGCAGCTGGATGGCTAGGTGCAGCCATGGAGCATCGGATTCACCTAGGAATTGATATTTTTCCTGAGGGTTTCACAAAAAACAAACAAACAAACAAAAACAGATGGAATTTGAAGAACTGGGAAGAGTGTGATTGAATTGGAGGGATTTGAAATAAAGAAATAGCTACGGTCAATGGCTTTAACAAACAGTACTATATTTATACTGCAAATTCCATATCCACAGTATTTGTATTTACGTACCATTTAGTTTAGCCACAGTAAGTTGTGGCTGTTGGAGCTTTTATTTACCGTGAGATGTTAAATACATTTCATGTCGTTTTCATTGGTTTTCCTTAACATCTAATTCTCCATAAGATCTTCATCCTGTCAGTTATGACTTTGCCAATCAATATACTTTTTAGAAATGTAACCCCAACATTAGATATGTCCAACATTTACCGTATATCAATATTATCCTAAAAATTGCTGAAGTTTTGAATAGATGAATAAGTTTTAAATCAAAGGAATTATAAAACAAAATATTAACAGATTATGAGGTCAGTGGGTTTTTCTGAAGAAGAAACTATTCTAATTATTGCTGTTTGAGGAAAAAAGAAACAAGGAGACTGAGTAGGTGAATCATTAAGGCAATTAAAAGCAGAAGAGATGTCGCTTTTACACTCAGTGAGTACCATCGAGGCAAGTCTTCTATTTGAGGGCTGTCTTATAGGAAGACATAACAGGGACTCTCTCACTAAAAAGGTTGAGCTACTATATAAATTTTCAAGTGGATTTTATTTTGAAAGCAACTTTTTTTGTAGAGAAAGAGTTCTTGAAACCAGTTAAAGGTTTAAAAAGTAGATACAAGTTATGTTGTAAAATCAAAGTTATATGTGGATGGTACCAGTTGTATTCCCCACCACATTTTAACATTTTTAGTGTATATATTTTTAAATGAAAAAATGTACATTTTACATATATTTTAGTACAAACATTTAAAGTATCAAGCCAAAAGTAATTTATCAAAACATATGTTTACACCAAAGCTTGTATACAAATGTTCATAACAGCATTATTCTTAATAGCCAAAAGGTGGAAACAACCCAAATATCAACTGGTAAATAGATAAAATGTGGTATATCCAGTAATAAAATATTATTTGGCAACAAGAGGGAATGAAGTTCTAATGCATACTACAACATGGATGAACCCTGGCCACATATTGCCTGATTCCATTTATAGAAAATATCCAGAGTACAAAAAGCCATAGAGACAGAAAGTAGATGATTGATTTCCAAAGGCTGAGAGAGGGAGGAATGGGGAATGACTGCTAACAAGTGTGTAGCTTTTTTGGGGGGATAAAGAGAATGTTCTTAAATTAGATAGTGGTAATGGCTGGACAACCCTGTGAATAAACTAAAACCCACTTAATTGTGCACTTTAAAAGGTGAACTTTATGGTATGCAAATTGTATCTCCAAAACCTACTTCTTTTAAAAGTAAAATATAAATATATATATATATATACCACTTCCCTAGTTCCTTAGTCCTTTCCATTCCAGTCCTGAGAGCTACAGGTTTATTGTATACACTTTCAAGCATTTATATGCACACAAAATCATATCTTTGTGCTTGGGATATAGCATATAGCTATAACTATATTGGCATATACATATAGCAAAGGGATAGTACTATATATTCTACTTACTCTGTTTTGACCAAAACCTGAGATGTCTAACCATTCTACTTTTTCTGAATATTTGACTATGTTTTAACTTAAATTGATATCCACACGTACTAAAATACCAAAATACGCATTGAGTCATCAAATTTCAAAGGTCATCCATGATATTTTTAAGGGCTTAAAACTCCTTTGCAAGATCTTTCAGCCTGTTTATTTCAGCATAGGAAAATACCCTTGCTTTCCCTTCACCTAACTCTAAGGAAGTCTATTAGAGATATTTAGGGTCAGAAATGAGTCCTCGGGGCTTGAGAGAGAAAAGGATCTTCTGCTATTGATGATCTGGCTTGCCATGGCCCTGTGGCATGGGTCCTCAGTGGCTCTGTGGGAAGCCTGGTGGAGGCAATGTGGCCTAGCCCACCTATGTTGATGTTTAAGGGGTGCTAGGAACAAAAGAGAAGCTATAGAGGCTTTTGCTTATCCTCCTTTCTTCCCTCTTTGGTGGCCTTATTTTTATCCAATGCTCTTAATCTCAACTTATAACCAGAAATTACAGCACCAAAATGTGAGGGCACTTAGGGGAAAACTGTTTTCTGTTTTAGTAGTAATATCAAGGAAGATCGGGGACAAATGCAGAACTGGAAGCAAGGACTAAGGTTGGATTTAGCAGGATCTCCTGAAAGATTGGATGTAGGATGTGAGGAAATGAGATGAACCAAAGATGTCTTCAGGGTCATTGGCCTGAGTAACTTGAAGAATGGATTTGCCATTTTCTTGGCTAGGAGGGAGTGCAGAAAGAACAGGTTTGAAAGTGGGACAAGAGGAGTTTAATATGAGACATCACATACTTGAGATTCCTGTTATCTAACATCCGTCCAAGTAAAAATGCAGAGTTGATTCTGGAGATGGGACTGGAAATACAACTGCAGAAGTCATCAGTACATACATGGGATTTAAAGGCATTATAATGGATGAGATCAAGCAGGTAGTGAGTACTGAGATATAAGAAAAGATCTGAGGTCAAGCCCTGAAGCTCTGCAACGTTTAGACGTTAGGAAATTGAGGAGAAACCAGCAAAGGAGCATGCAAAGGGCTGGCATTGGATTTTGTGGCTCTGTAGTGTACCGCTTTTCTCTGTGTTTTCACCCGGGGTATCCCTGTGTTATTTCTCTTCCTCACACTCTCCTGTTGTGCTTTCACCCTCTACTCTCTGCTTCTCACCCTGTTCTCATATATCCAAGGAAGATGATACAGTCTAATTAGAAAGAAGAACTGAACTCAGCTTACGGTTTTCAAAATCTTTCTTCTCCATTAGGCGAAAATCATTGCAGTCTGTTTATTCAATACATTTTCTTTTCCACTTAAATTCTGTTCGTGCAGAGACTGATTCCTGGAAACATCAATGTGCTGGCGACTTTGACTTTGTAATTTCCCTTTTGTTGCCCCACTCAACTGCGTGGCTGAACTCCATTCATTTGTTCACTTCCAGAGTCTACTGTTGGCAATCTGATTTTTCTTCATAGTTTTCCATTTAAATTCACTGGAGATGCTTTTGATTTACTTAATTCTTCCCTGGCAGGGTAGAGTTGCTTGGTCCTGATCACCTCATAGCAAACTGGACCATTCTTAAGTAAACTACTCATCCCTGGTGCAGTTATCAGCAGGGAGGCATCTGCAGTATTAACAGTGATTGACCTGTATAGTGATGTTTAATATGTGATGATGTTTCTAGCAGCAAACAAAATAGCACTTGTAAACACAGTTGTTTACCCCTACTTATGTGTATAGGTTTGGACTTGAGGGGTAAAATAGAAAAATAGGGCAAAATTACCCACTTCTCTGCCCCTAAAACCTAAGGAAATGAATAAAATGACCTGAGAAAATTACACCAGCATAACCGCAGTAAGGAAGAGCTACAATTTCATGCCGTTTTCTCTGAAAAGCAGCTAGGAGGAAAGAAAAGAGAAAGATGAAGGAGGAGGAGAAGAGAATGAGAGAGAGCCCAGAACACTCTAGGTTCATCCCTTAAGACTGTCTTCTAGAAGAAGAAGTTAAAAAGAATAAAAGTTGGAAAAGCACTAAATCGTATACTCAAATCCTCCAATCTGTGAAGTTTCTGGCCAAGGGGCTATGCAGAGCCCTGGAAAGTGATAAGAACCACTTCTGGGTAGAAGCCACTTATTCCAGAGGCAAAATAATCCACTAGAGCTCACCATTTTTATTTTTTTCAGCTGAGAAGGCTTGAGAGTGAAGGCAAAATGTCATACCTTCTGAAAATGAATCATCTCTCATTCTGCTACAAAAATGTAGCATAATGAAAATATGAAGAGATGAAAGCAGAAGGTTCAAGAGTACAGGAGGCTCAGGATGAAGAGGGGTGTCGAAAGCCCCAGGAGCTGTCCTATTCGCCCATACAGAGAACCAAAACCAATAGGAGGACACTGACTTCTCCCTCACCTGGAGTCAATGGAGTGGGAATGATGGCTGGAGAGAGGCCAGTGAGTTTGGGGAAGTGAACACTTAGGACTGATTAGTTCTGGCTGCAATAAAGATTGCCTGAACCTACCTGAATTGAAGAAATATCTGAAGTCTGATATTTCAAGCATAATTGTCCATACACAGCCTCAGCTAATACTTCTCTCCCTATACCCCTCTCCTCATTACTAAGACAGTAAAACACAGAGAAGAAAACCTGGTTGATAAATTGAAAAAGGACGCTAATGAGTGGGATGAGATATTTGGAATAATTCTCTGCCGGTGTATTAGAAAGAACAAAAGATCTAGATAAAAGTGTTAAAAGTGGAAATTATGGCAACTGTGGAACCAGTCTAGAAAAAAATTAGTTCAAATTAGAACAGGTAGTGAGAGGACCTCAAGAACACTATCTATGAGAGTAAGAATCAAATGGTTTCTGGGCAATTGATGGTTTAAAGAAGAACATATGTAGAATAGTAAGAAGGGTTTATTCTGAATGATAAGTGTAATGCGTGAGAATATGGAAGCTACTTGAGGTAGAAGAAAGAAAGAATATATTTATTTTCCCAATAGGACATGTGAGAAACAGAAAAGCTCAGCAAAAACAAAACCAAACCAAAAATTGCATTAACAATGGCTCAAATAGTGTGAGTTAAATTGGCCCAGATTCTGAGCAATTAATGGAAAGTAAGAAAGGTTCCATTTAACCTTGACCATTTACTGTCTAATACCTTACATGTCATTATATCAGAGTCTTGGAGGGGAAAGTATAATTTTAGAACATTACCTCGACCAACAGTGAGCAATATTTTCATAGGAAACATTGACTATCAACATATTGATTGTCAACTTGCTGAGAAGCACAGATGACCCAATTACGATAGAAAAAAACAAATGTAAATATTGTCTGGCCAGGCGCAGTGGCTCACACCTGTAATCCCAGCACTTTGGGAGGCCGAGGTGGGCGGATCACGAGGTCAGAAGATCGAGACCATCCTGGCTAACATGGTGAAACCCCGTCTCTACTAAAAATACAAAAATTTAGCTGGATGTGGTGGCGGGCGCCTCTAGTCCCAGCTACTCAGGAAGCTGAGGCAGGAGAGTGGCAGGAACCCGGGAGACGGAGCTTGCAGTGAACGGAGATTGTGCCACTGCACTCCAGCCTGGGCGACAGAGCGAGACTCCGTCTCAAAAAATATCTATCTATCTATCTATCTATCTATCTATCTATCTATCTATATCTATCTATCTATCTATCTATCTATCTATCTATCTATATCTATCTATCTATCTATCTATCTATCTATCTATATCTATCTATATATATATATAGTGAAACTTGAGGATGTAAATGTATACACGACACAAGATGGAAAATGAAAGCAGAGAGAAAAGGTGACCTGACAGGTGGCAGTGGTAATAACTTCATCTCACACTGGAAGGGGTCAAGTCTTTCTAGTTTGATGGAAAAAGAAATAGAGATTTACATACAAATTTAGGATTGGTTAAGGGAAGTGGGGAGAAGTGTTGTGGCTGAATGAAATCTTCACATATCATAGCAGAAGTCTATATCTGAAGTGGATAAATCAAGAAATCCTAACTAGGGATAGGCGTAACACCATCAGAAATGAAAACAAAAAATTCCTGTCTCATTACTTATAGCAAAATAAATTTCAGACTTAAACTGATTTAAACAGCCACTTCAGGTTCAACATGTTTAAAATAATAAAACAAGGAAAGTGTAAAACTACTGCATAAAACCGCGAGTAAATTTCTGTCTAATCATGCAGTGAGAAAAGTCTTTTTAAGCAAAATAAAAACACTTAAAAGGAATGACAAATTAGACCACACTGAAATGTAAAACTGATCTTTGCAAAAATGTAAGAAATATATAGGGGAAAATGCATTGAACATACATGGCAGATAAAAGATGAGTTTTCTTAATTTGTAAAGAGTTGGTGGAAACCAGTAAAGAAAATAAAATGGTCAACAGGGCAGAAAAATGGAATAACATGCTAATAGGTAGTTCAGAGAAGCACCTTCCTCCCTGCCTTCTTTCCACTGAAACTCTACTCCTCTGCATTATACTGAGGTCAGTTGCTCTCATTTTCCCAAAACTTTTCTTGATTCACCCAAGAGGACTAAATTGGCTCTTCTCTGTTGCCCCTCAGTAGTTTTACCATACTTTGCTTACACACCATAGTTAATATTCTTCCCTTTCTTTTTATTTTCTTTTTTGTTTTGAGATGGGGTCTTGCTCTGTTGCCCAGGCTGGAGTGCAGTGGCACAATCTCAGTTCACTGAAACCTCCGCCTCCTAGGTTCAAGCAATTCTTCTGCCTCAGCCTCCCGAGTAGCTGGGATTACAGGTGCCCATCACCACACCTAACTAATTTTTGTATTTTTAGTAGAGACGGGATTTCACCATGTTGGCCAGCTGGTCTGGAACTCCTGACCTCAAGTGATCTGCCCACCTTGGCCTCCCAAAGTGCTGGGATTATAGGCATGAGCCACCACGCCCGGCCAATATTCTTCCTTTTTGAGAATTGATCCTGTTCATCTTTTTCTTCCCCTCTCGATTATACAGTTCTTAAGGAAGGGAAGAAACCATGTCTTACTCCACTCAATCCCCAATGCATCAGACCTTTAGGAGCCACTAATAATCCTTGTTTGAATAAATAAAGAGCACAGACCCTACAGACAATGTAAGTCAGTAACTGCACTTGAGTCACTATCTCAAGCACGCTATCATTTGAATTTAAATTTCTGGATAAAAATCTCAACAAAACTGTTAAGGCACCCTTCAAGCAGGACACAAGTTAATTTTCAGCCTCTAATAGAAGTATTTGTTGGCACTACCTTTCATTGGTTTATTCATTTCAGCAGCTAGAAACACACAGATCCCACTGTCACAAAAAGCTTTGTTCGCAAATATAATTTAGTGCATCTCACAATATGAGCTTTCGGGTGGTTGAGCTGTGTGGAAATTAGATTTTTTTTCTCCTGAGACTCTGAAATGAAAAGAGGATAACCCCAGCGTTCTTGCCCACATCGCTTATCTCACAACAACAGATTACAATCCCATAGCTCCACGTTCCCGAGCATCTACTGACCACATGATAGCTGTGTTGATCGAATGTAATGCAGCAGATGAAAAAAACATCAGCTGGTTCATGCCCAAGACAGCTGAAAGGTGCACCTACGTTTTAAGTTTCCAGATACCAAAATAAATCTGTTGGGCTTCATCATGAGCTGTTCTACTGCTTTTGGGGAAAGAAAGCCATGTCCAGTGAAATTTCTTTTATACTGGCAGGCATTTTGACTCTTCACCTATTGCTGTTGAATCTTTAGGATATGTACATGTTTTCACACTGACACCTTCATTTAAAAAAATACAGCAATCTCATATTTTTAAGGAAATCATCTTTGGAATTTGTGTTCCTCACCTTTGGATACAATAAATATTCAAGAGAAAAAAAAATACAGGAAAAAAATAATTGCCCTCAGTGATAACTTCTGAAATAAGGATAAGTGATGTGTTGAAAAATTCTCAAAAGCAATTTTAGAAGGAATACTTTTTGCAGAGAGTGGCCGTCTCTTCGGCACCATGGCAAGAAAAATAGTATATTGCCCTTGGTGGTGCTGGGGTCAAGAATCAATAACAACATACTTCATACTTTCAGGAACAAAACACTTTGTAAGATAATGAGATTACAGAAAAATCAACTCAAGGTAAAGATAATTACTTTGCACACAAAGAGTAAGTGGAAGAAGTTATCTTCTAGTTCGTGGTTCATTTAACAATTAATTGCTCCTTTTTCAAATAGGTCCACTGTGTTCTGGGCCTTGAACAGTGTACTTCTAAGGAAGTTTATTACCCTTACTGAAGGAAATTGCACTTAGGTCACTTCTCAGCCTTTTGGCTAAGATCAAGTGTGAAAATTATACTCAGATTACTATGTAACTATGCCTGCGTAGATCCTGGGTAGACTTCACTGAATGCAGGATGCACTTTTTGGAAAAGTACTCACTTTGGAGTCCTAATGCTTGGTGCTACTTCTATTTGTGCCAGAAACTAATAGAGTGACTTTGGGATAATCACTTGGCATCTGTGAGCATCCTTTTCCTTATCTTCAAAAAAAAAAAAAAAAAAAAGAATCAGATTAGATCATCTTTACCAGATTAGGTCTGTCTTTAGGTCCTCTAGTCTAGTGTAACCGGGTGTCTGTCTTGGTCTCAGTCCATCTTTGCATTATCCTGGACTTTATTTATTGGAATCCCAATATCCGAGAATTCAATTTATGTCTTTATTGTACTTAAGCCTATAAAGATGTTTTTAAAGAGTCATTAGACTCCAATGGGCAACTTGTTCCAGATATCATCATAGTCTCATTAAAAAGTATTTATTGACTACTAACGTGTATAGGATACATGAGTTGGCGATTCATGGATACACATATATTTAATTAGAAAAATATGTAAGAATGAAACTAGTCAAAGATCTTGGCAGAAAGACTATGAGACTTTTAGCTTGGCTGGCTTTTGTTGGAATGCTCTATTTTTTTTTTCTTTTTTTTTTGTGGGGGGTGGGGGTCTTGGTTTCTTCAGTGATCTTGCCCCTGTGCCTTGAAACTTTTTTAAAATCATGAAAAATGTGTTTCTCTTTAAGCTGTTCAATGTGGCAATATCACTTAGAAATATTTATTTTTTAAAGAGTCACATGTTTTTAATATGATAGCTAAAATAATATGATAGATGGGTACTATAAAAATAAAATTAAGGGTATTGCTCTTTTATATGCTTTAGACAAATGTAATTCACTATAAAAATAAGTTTCTCTTAGCAGCAGGAACAAAAAAAAGTAATCTGTTGAAAATGTTAGATAGCTTGCTGAAAGGAAAAAAATTAATGGCAAAAATCAAAGATCTTGAATTTGTTTCTAATTTGCTCAACAGTATTTACTGCCAACAAAACTAATTTTAATTCAGGGTAATTGTTTTCTTATTCTACATCTAATAGTTAAATATCACATTTTTAAGATCTTTAGTCTCATATCTTTCCTATGTGTTGAATCAAGACTGTTCTTGCCCTGATCAATCAGATAAAAATCAATAATATTGAGATCAAAGTCTTCAAACATCACATGCTAATTTGAAGTTGTATGCAAGCCTAAAGCTAGTGTGTAATACCTTTGTTCTTTTCCTCTTAGGCATTTATGTCCATGTTCCAGATCCTCACCCAGGAAGGATGGGTGGACGTAATGGACCAAACTCTAAATGCTGTGGGACATATGTGGGCACCTGTAGTTGCCATCTATTTCATTCTCTATCACCTTTTTGCCACTCTGGTGAGTTTAGCATTTCTTTTCAATTATATCTTGGATTTTATAATGGGACGAGCATCAACAGATATTTGACCTATTGGGTCAATTTCAAAATGGGAGCCAAAGGACTAATGCAGACTAGTCTGGTTGGATGAGATCCCTCCTTCCATTCTAAGTTTCTACACATCAAAGAACTGCTTGATTTGTTAAGTTAGAAATTTTCTCCATCAGGTACCAGTGTTTGCAAGAGGGAAAACAAGATAGAACAAAATGAAAATCTCACATTTACATACCAATTTAAGTATCCCCAAGCATTCACACCTAGATGATCTCAGGATCAAACCGGAATTCCATTATTATTATTTTTTCTCATGTAGAGACACTGTCTTCAATTTCACTGCATCCTCTTCACAGCTGTAATTAAACTGAAGACAGAAGCTGTAGACCTCAGGGGTGCAGTCAGTTAATTAGAAATCAGCACAGTGTTTTTGTGCTATGTGCGACTGGAAAAAAACACATGGAAAAAAATAAAACACATCGCTGCAAATATTGTAAAAGCACAGGAAAGTGGAATACCAAAGTCCAGTAAGAACCGACTTCTGTCACACAAGCAGATTTTTCTCTTCAGTGTACTTCCATTAAAAACAAAGAAAAAATGTTACGAAATGCAGCCTATGACTTACGAAGGAATGTAATACCAAATGCACATCTCTATGTAATAAATTTGTTCATATTTAAGAAGCAAACCTAAGTTGTAATATTACATTAGAAGTTCCAAGTTGAGGGCTCAAATGTTTCCCTTTATCAGGAACACAAGAAATAAAAACAACTACTACTATTGTTTTTGGCAATATGTCTTACAGTTACAAAATATCTTACCGCATTATTGCTAATCTTTGGAACACCCAATTAGATAGTATTCCCAGTTAACAGATGATAAAACTGAGGCTCGGAAGAGTTTAGTGATTTATCCAATGTCACATAGAAAGTAAATAAGACCAGAGTGTTCCCAGGTCTGTCTGATCTAGATTTGGCCCTGAGTCTTGCAGCTACTTATTACTGCTTCCCTGGATAATGAAGTTTAAAGTTGTCTGAAAAATGTCATTGTCAAGTCAAACTGCTGCCAAAGAATCACTCCCATAAAACAAAGTACATATAATCTCTAAGGTCAGTTTTAATTCTAAATATCCATAAATGAAATAAGTCCTTGATAAACAAGATATAACCTAGAAGTTGTGTTTGCTATAGACAGACAGAGGCTTTCCAAACTAAGACATGTCCACTGCAAAGTTTATGAGAATGCATTGTTACGTGATGTGAAGTCACGGACTCAAACAGTAGAACTACATAGACATAGTTTTGGCCTTTTTATACATGGAGCTGACTTTTAAAACATTCACAAAAGACAGGAACATTGTGCAGCAGGAATGGAAGCCTGGCTTGCAGAGCCGAATCTGGCTGTGCTGGTGTTTGCACAACACTTAGCCCTGAGGTCTTTGCATCTTCCCTTCCAGGACTTTTAAGCCTGTGCCATTTATTCATTCATCCATTCATTTACTCATCGTTCACGCATTCAACTAAGTTTATTAAGCGCACTATGTGTTTAAATTACTCTAAAACTATGAAATTACTCAGACTGTTGATTGTGGCTTAAATGCAGGATAGATTTGATTGAAATCATCTATGTCAGGGAATATCAATCTAGTTATTTTATAGTAATCAACCTAATTGTTTTCCTAATAAAGCAACATAATCATTTACTTTCCTCACTGAAAATGTTTCACACTCAGATATTCGTTTGATTCTTAAATCAGAGGCACAAAATATGAAAGCTGGAAGAAAAAAACTAGCCTATTAAATTATTTAGTAAAGTAATATTTTTTCAAGTGAAAATTCTACTGGGGTAACTGATATGATAAAATAAAATATTAAAACTGGTATATAGCCTTCTCGGGTAATTTAAATCTTCTTTATGGGCTAAAATATGGCATTGGTTATAAAACACTTAAAGTTCATCCAAGGACTCCTGGGGTTCACCTGAGGCTTTAGGAATCCACAGAGCACAAGATGAAAACCAATCTCTAATTCCACTCTTTCCGTTTACTGATTTAAGTGTCTACCCAAAACATCCTTCTAACTTTTTTAATTGCAATTTTCAAAAAACAGTTGTAAGTTAAAACTGAAAATTGAAATAATTTGTTCTTTTATTCACACTTTTTTAAAAGTCTATAAGGCAATTGAGAATTCAGACATCTACATGTTAACGAGAACAGTTCGGTAAATGTGGTGTTGTACAAGACTATGAAATTGGAGTCCAAAAATCCAGATTCAGGTTCTAGCTCTGCTGGTCACTCGATATCTGATTTCTGAAGAATCAGATAACTTCCCTGACCTCTCTGTTGTTTGTATGGGAAAGTGAGGATAATCATTCACAGTACACCCAGTTTCCAAGGTTGTCATGTATCTGCGAGTTAACCCTGTATTTCTGAGGATGTTTCAGAGCTCCAAAACTGAGCCCCTTTAGTGTAAATAAGACGGTTTGTGCGTGTAAAGCCACATATTAATAAATGTTAAATTTATATTATGTTCAGATATTTTTAATTTATACAAGTAAAGTACCATTTATTAGGGTATCATTGATGCCGCTTCCTGAATTAATTTCCACTCTTTCCTTCTTTCTCTCCTTCCCTATACCTCTTCTCCCAGGCAATGACTATGATAATTTTAATATTAATTCATTTTCCAATTTTTGAAACATATTTCACTAAATGTAACATTCTGGCATTCATAAGAAGACTCAGTTTGTGTAACACTAAAGAGAAAAACAAACTATACACATAGAGGATAAGGTGCATCCCTACTTCAGAGTTTTTAAAAGGTGAAAGAAAATGTGCACCTTAAAATCAGTGGAATGCACAGGTTTCCCGCACATATATGCATCCATTCAAAATACAGTATTTAGGGCCAGCACGGTGGCTCACTCCTGTAATCCCAGCACTTTGGGAGGCTGAGGTAGGTGGATCGCCTGAGGTCAGGAGTTAAAGATCAGCCTGGCCGACATGGTGAAACCCTATCTCTACTAAAAATACAAAACATTAGCCAGGTATGGTGGTGGGCACCTGTAATCCCAGCTACTCAGGAGACTGAGGCAGCAGAATCACTTGAACCTGGGAGGTGGGGGTTGCAGTGAGCTGAGATCATGCTATTGCGCCCCAACCTGGGCAACAAGAGTGAAACTCCGTCTCAAAAAATATATATACACACACACACACACACACACACACACACGCACATATATACGCACACATATATACATATGATATGTGTATATATGTATATATGTGTGCGTATATATGTGTGTGTATATATATGTATACCTATAGTATTTTAAACTTGAGCTTAACATCTAAAAACATTTTATACCCAAAATTGTGAAGATTTACAGTAAGTTTTCTTAGTTTGCAAAGCACTGTTCCAGTCAACTGATGGCCATCCCTGGGGGAGTGGTCTGGTAATACGTATTTATCTCCCTGTAAGCCCATGCTGGGGCCAAGTTATATATGATCATGTGTTTCCCTCCTTATCGATTATTTGTAGCAGCAATTTTTAGAATAAGTGGTATCAAAGTCAACATATATTCTGCAGTTAAGTTTTTCACCAGATATTTTTTTCTGAGATCTTTTTATCTTACTACACATGAAGCTAATTTGGTCGTCATTATAGAGAGCCGTATAGTACTTCACAGACTCCGAATATGCCATATTTGTTTATCAGTTCCCTTTCTGATGGATATTTAGGCTGTTTTCCAAGGTTGTGCTTTTATAATGCTGCAATACATGTATGTATTGTGCCCACTTATGTGCATTTCTCTAAGATATATGTCCAAAAGTAGAATGCTTAGGTCTTACGTACTGCCCAAATTGCTCTATACCAGGGGCCTGCAAGCCCAGATACCAAATCCAGCCCGCCACCTGCATGATACAACCTGTGAGCTGAAAAGGGTTTCTATAATTTAATGGTTATACAAGTACCCGCATAATATCAGTGTTGCCTCATGACCCTCAACATCTAAAATGTTTACTGTCTGGACCTTTGAGAAAGCACTGTGGATTCCTGCTGTATAGGTAAATTGTGCTGATTTACCCTCCCAAGTGCAATAGTTGAGAATTCCCGTGTTCTTACATTCTCGCTTAGACGTCGCATTGTTTGACATGTGAGGTTTCGGCGATCTTATGAGTGAACAGTGGTATCAATTGGGCTTGCATTTTTGCATGTCTATAATTATTAACAAGGGAGCACCTCTTACTATGGTTATTGACCATCTTTGTTTTGTGACTCACTCCATCATTTGCTTTACCTATTTTCCTAAAAACTAATTTGTCTTAACTCATTTATTGGATATTAATCTCTTGACTATTACCTGTTCGCAAATATCCTCTCCTGGGCAGTATTTTGTCTTCCAGTTTGTCTGTGATGTCTTTTGACAGTCTATATATTTTTATTTCATTTTTAGTTAATGAATAATAATTGTATATATAGCAGTCCTCCTTTGTCCCCGAGGGAAACGTTCCCAGATTCCCAGTAGATACCTGAAACCATGGATAGTACAGCATCCTATATATACTATGCTTTTCTTATATATACATAGCTTTGATAAAGTTTAATTTATAAATTAGGCATAGTAAGAGATTAACAACAATAATAACAAAATAGAACAGTTATGATAATATACTGTAATAAAAGTTATGTGAATACTCATTCTCTCTGTCTCCATCTCTCTATCCTTTTCAAAGTGTCTTAATATTTTCATGCTGTAGCTGACCACAGGTAACTGAAATTAGAGAAAATGAGATAGTGGAGAAGGGGGGCCTACTGTATCTATGGGGTACCACGTGATGTCTGGATACACGTACACATTGTGGAATGATCAAATTAGGTCAAAACTATTAGTTTTTCACTGATAGTCTGCATTTCTTTTGAACTCATGCTTAAGAAATTCTTTCCCACCTGAGGTAATACAAATATTCTCCTATATCTTCTTCTAATTGTTTATAATTTTTGTTTTTCCATCTTTAAGTCTTTAGCTCATCTCTACTTTTTAGATATAGCGTAAGCTAGATGAAATATACTGTTTAAATAAAACTCAAATCAATTTTCTCAAACAGATTTATATGAGAAACTACAAGCTTTAGCATATTTGATTTATCTAATTATGAAGTCTAAAACAAAAAAGTAAACTATTCAAACTTTTACATTTACAAGTTATTTTTAAATGATACATAATTAATTGAATAAAAGGAATACTATATAACTAAATTAAAACAAAGAATATCACTTCTATACTACCAAAAAAAGTCTAATACTGAAGTCACTTCCCCAGTTCACAAAAAATTTTGCTTAAAACATGATCAGCAGTTGTTTTTCTTTTCCTTTATACCCTTAGACTAACAGTTACTGTAATGAGGTTTATCAAGTGAGTTCAATTTGATTTGATAGAGTTTTACTGAACCTCTACTACCAAGTGCAGGTACTAACCTATGTTCTGGCCAAAGTGGGAAAGAGTTTAATTTGTGTCCTCTTAGGGTTTACAAATAATTGGAAATTAGCAATAATGAACACAGACAGGCTAACCAACAATCAAATAAAACCTGTGACTCAAACTCCTAAAGATGCAAATGATAAGAGAGGCATATATACATTGCTACTTGCTATGTGATCAATAGTAAACATCTTGTTTCCAATCTCGCTTATGTGAAATATCAGAAGTAGTGGCAGTAAAACAGCTGGAGATAGTCTGTGGACTAACATTAATACACACGTGAGGGTGACAGGTCTGTGTTATATGCACATTGCATGCCCCTAAAAACTAAACTTCACAAGTTAAAATCTCTATTCCATAAACCTATCTTTAGAGCTAAACTTACCTTAAAATGAGCATTTTTGTTTAATTGTATGTTTCTTTTTACAAAATACTACAAAGCATTTTAACCCAAATGGGTGAGAAGGGAAAAAAAGGAGTCTATGTAAACATACAAGCTCTGATTTGTCTTTTGTTCACACTGAACAGTGGTGCCATACAACTTGGTGAGTTCCTGATTTAGTCTTCTTAGGGACAGGCATGTGCCAAGTAGCGAAAAACAAAATGTGTGGTTGCAGCTTGTTCTGGAATAAAGAACAGCAGGCTATTTCATCACCCCTCGGGGCACCGATTTGTCAGCCCACAATGAAAATCAAGCTTAAGTATATAGCAAATGCATATTCATAACCACCATGTATTGTCCCTTTCAAATATCTCTCTCTTCCGCCAGGTACGTATTCTGAATTTCTGTCCTGACTGACTGCAGTTTATCGAATGCTTGTTAAATGCATCCTTTTCCCCACCCTTGCCAATGATTGGGGGATAAGAACTATTGAAGACCTAACAAGTTGAAAGACTCCATTTTTCCTGCAATGTTTTTCTGTCTATTACTGTTTCAAAGGAAAGCCCGGTGATGTGAATACTGAAAAGAGAGAAAATGTAATTAAGTGTTCATTGTGGGTAGTCTTTTTGTCACCTTTGAAGTGCTGAAATTAACACAGCAATCTCTTGATTTTGCCTCCGTAGTGGCAGCTTGCTGAGAATAGTCATATTTTGCTGACAGAAATGGGCATTCCAAAGCGTAAATTAAATAAGTGTATTTTATAGAATTCATTTAAAAGTGCATCTGTGCTGAACGCATCCCATTTTATACTGCTCTGATTACATTTGGCTTTTTGTTGACCCATATAAAAAGTGAAATTGTTTCATACTACTGGCTGCAAGACAGCTTAGGATAGGGTGATTATCAATGGTGAAAAGGAAAAGAAAAACATGAGATTGTGGGACATCGATTCCTGCTGTGTTTCTATTGTATATTTGAAAGTAATTTAAAGATAGAAATTATTAATGAAGTTTACAGCAAAGAAATAAATAAGATTAAAGGTGAAATTTCAGCTAAAGGGCCATCTTTAAGCTATATAAAAGGAAAAAAATCATAAATTAAACTTTATAAAAAGTAAAGATGAAAAGGGAAAGCTATATCGTGTAAGGTCATGGCTATCTACAGAGTCAGAGAGAATGTAAAATAGGGTATGTTGCCACAGGGAGAGAAATTTTCAACCAGAAAACCCATTGTGAACGACAAGGCTGCCCTCTTGCAAAAATAAATCATACTTTTCAGCTATTTGAATCATACTTATCCAAAAGTCTTATTCTGAGAGAATGAGAACTACATTATGTTGGATAAAATGATTTGTGTCACAAACAAAATTGGAAGAAATAATTATACTTGTAAATGCAACTATTTCAGTAATTTATTGAATTTGACTGCAAGTTATCGTAGGTAAATAGAAAAATAAATATGTATCTGTGGTTAAATGTATAAAACTTAAATATAGCAAATAACTACCACACCATTAACGGAGGTGAATCTGGGTTGTTGCAGAGGAGGAAAAGGAGGTATTAGAGAAAGAGGAGAGTCGTAAGGAATATTAGAGATACCACACACCTGTGAGACCCTGGTCCAGACACCAGACTGAACCTGGAAAATTATGTTTTTGAAATCCACTAAGCTGAAAGGTCAAAACTCTATTATGTCATTCATAAATATTCTGAGAGAGATTTCCCAGGCTTCAGCAGGCCTGATAATGTGGCATTTTCCACACTGAATGCGTTGTCAGTGCTAAACATCTCTTAGCAAAGGGCATTGTAATCTGAGGGAACTAGTAAAGAATTAGATATCGAAATATATTGTTATTCTGCACTTTTTCATTGACATCACTGATTCATAATGTATCAATATCGATCATAAAATTAAAAGGTGGATACATACATCAGTTGTGTATTACACAATAGAACGAATACTATGTTGCATATTAATATGATCAAATGCTATAGACCTGTTAAAAGTGCCGAGTAGTAAATGCATTAAAAAATAGGTATTTGACTTTCTTTTTCATAGCATTGTACAAACTAAACACCACTGTGTTGAAAGCATATGTGTACTTAGCAGAGTTCAAGAGGAAATGAAAGGTGATGTCATTAGCCTTTTCCCCCTGAAGTTATATTGCTAAAAAAGTAGGGACAGAGTATGTCCTGTTGCATTATAAATTGAAATATCAGGCCAGACGTGGTGGCTCCCCCTATAATCCCAGCACTATGGGAGGCTGAGGTGGGTGAATCACCTGAGGTTGGGAGTTCCAGACCGGCCTGATCAACATGGTAAAACCCTGTGTCTACTAAACACACAAAAATTAGCCTGATGTGGTAGTGGGTACCTGTAATCCCAGCTACTTCGGAGGCTGAGGCAGGGGAATCGCTTGAACCCGGGAGGTAGAGGTTGCAGTGAGCTGAGATCTCACCACTGCACTCCAGACTGGGTGAGAGAGACTCTGCCTCAATAAATAAATAAATAGAAATATCACATAAATCTAAATATTAAATAAATAATGCAAAGCAAATTAGTTGCATAATTTAGAACAGTCGAAGTGCAAAGGTAAAAGTGTTTCATACATATGATGACACTCTCGTGATTCAATGTGGCAAGTCCTGTAAAATTCCATTATTACATCAATACCATTTTAATATAAACCTGTAAATCACATTTAGTGGCTATAGAAAAACTTTTGGGCACAGCAACATGTGGCAGTATCGGTAAACATTAACTGAAAGTAACATGCAGACATCGCTGTAATGGGTTCCGATTGCTAATGAGCATTACCTCAGCTTTCTGTAAAAACAGAACAAATGAGAACACTCAGAACTGAAAAATGGTGCTTCCTTTCAGAACGAAGGCTTCTCACCCATTCCCTTGACTTTCTATACCATGTGTTGGCAAGTGTCTGACACCCAGGTCAACCTGCTCTTTCAGTCCAAATCCACGTCGCACTGGGTCTGTAGGAAAATACTGTATCATTGACAACATAAATGAAATATGATGGACACCAAGCTGCCATTCTTCCTTCACTTCTACCTCTTTTTCACAGTGGTGGTTGTCACCGTATTAGAGTCTGTGAGAAAAGAACTGCAAAGTCGTTATCACCTCCTGGCAATCAGTTACAGACTCACCCTGCACCTCCTGAATCTTCTGTTTCCATTGCAAAGACACAGCCAAAGCCTTGGGCCAGACTTTAGTCGTCTCTCACCCTGAGTGCCAGTTGCCACCTTATCACAGTGTCCTACATGCCAGGGACAGGGAGATGAGGATCGATCTGAAAGTCTACACTCAAATAGGGCTTCAGGGGCAAACCCAAGCCCCCCACCACACACACACATTTTGAACCGGTTTCTGTTTTGAACGTTTGTGCTTTTGTCACCCCATTGTCACATTAATTGAAAAAATGATGCCTAAACAAAGATATTTGCTGAATAAAATTAGGTTTATGCTACTTTTCAGCTAACTTCAAACTTCATTATATTATTCTTAAATTCATTGCCAACCCCCTCCCCAAGAGTTTGTTCTCAATTCTGTAAGTTTGGGCCTTCCTATTGCAAAGTCCCACAACGTTTTCCCGGAGAAGCCAAAGCTCTGCCTTTAGGAGTCTTGCCTTCTCCCATCCGCAGCCAATATCAAAGGCATCTGCCATGAGGAGCCAGTGCAGCTGGCATGCCGTGACTCTGTCTGTCCTTCTGCTCTGAGGGTGGCCTTTCTCTCTTTCCCCCAAGGAAAAAGTATAAAATATACTGGTTTCTTGTTTAACCAAGGTAAGAAGACACATGTCTAATAACCTTTTGTCAAACTGTACTTAACCCTGTCTAGTTACTATTTCAGTGAGCCAGTTTATTTTTTGTTGTTGTTTGTTTTTAGTTTTTGGAGACAGGGACTTGCTCTGTCACCCAGGCTAGAGTGCAGTGGCCCATTCATAGCTCACTGCAGCCTCGACCTCCCAGGCTCAAGAAATCCTCCCACCTCAGCCTCCTCTTAAGTAGCTAGGACCACAGGCATGCACCATCACACCTGACTGTTTTTTGTTTTGTTTTGTTTTTTGTTTGTTTGTTTTTTTTTTTTTTCTTTTAATGAGAGATGGGGTTGCCCAGGCTTGTCTCAAATTCCTGGGATCAAGCAATTCTGCCTCAGCTTCCCAAACTGCTGGGATTACAGGCATGAGCCACCATGCCCAGCTGAGCCGGTTTTAAATGGCTGTATTACATGCATTAAAAATGAAAACACACAAAAAAACCCAGAACTTTCTTTTTCTTTTTTTTTTTTTTTTGGAGACGGAGTCTCTCTCTGTCACCAGGCTGGAGTGCAGTGGTGCGATCCTGGCTTACTGCAACCTCTGACTCCCTGATTCAAGTGATTCTTCTGCCTCAGCCTCCCAACCTCAGAACTTTTAAAAAGAAAAATTTAGCAGAAAGAAACTGATGTCATCACTTTGTGACTATTCCAGCCTCCCTTTCTTATCCATGACCTCTGTGGCACTCAAGACGCCTGCCCATACTGCCTTCCTCTCCAGCCTCCAAGCCCTCTGCCTGGAAGCCAGACTCTGGCCAGACTCACCAGGCCCTGACCACGCCACCTGGAATGCCTTTCTCACAGCTCTTTTCCCAAAATCAGCCGTCTCCGTGGCCTCTGTGTGGCTTTGGAGAGCATCCTTGGGTCTCTGTCATTGTCTCACAATCTTCAATAAGTAGTGTTCAGAAAATGCCCCCCTGGCCCATGTGCCCAGATGGACTCTCCAAGTCTAAATGCTTCAAAATGGTACAGAACTACATGTGTGAATTCGGATGGGGCTTCATTTTTGGTCCTCCTCCTTCACACTTGCGTGGCCGCCCTTCCCCTCTACGCTCCAATTTTCTTTCACATTTCTGCTTTCTGAGAAGAAATAGGACTGATTTCTGGGATGGAGCATAAGAGAGAGAAAGCCCTGGAGAGAGAGACAAAGCATGTTTCCGTGGAAGATGCCCACGCACCTCGCTTGGGGGCATCGGCAGTGTTGGTACCCACCCAGGTGTGTTTTGACATCCAAGACTTGACCCTAATTCTTCTTGGAACTTGATGGGGAAAGAACCTTGCTGGGGCCCCACATGATCCTGGGGCAGCCGGGGCAGAGTTGGGCAGCTACCTGAGAGTTCTAGGTGGAGAGGCCCAGAAGATCCCGCAAGAACAAGTCTCCATTAGTTCCAAGTGGAATGGCAGCGCTTTCTAAGTTTCCCTGAGAGTTGAGAGCTAATACGTCTGTGTGGGAACAGCAGCCCGAGCCAAAGACCATGTGGTGGCCAGGCACGGTGACTCACACCTGTAATCCTAGCACTTTGGAAGGCCAAGATCCAAGGATCTCATGAGCTCAGGAGTTCACAACCAGCCTGGTCAACATGGTGAAACCCTGTCTCTACAAAAAATACAAAAAAAAAAAAAAAAAAAATGTAGCCAGGCATGGTGGTAGGTGCCTGTAGTCCCAGCTACTTGGGAGGCTGAGATGGGAGGATCGCTTGAACCCAGGAGGTGGAGGCTGCAGTGAGTTGAGATCGCACCACTGCACTCCAGCCTACGTGACAAAGTGAGAGCCTGTCTCAACAAAAAAGACCAGGCATAGAGTATAGTGAATTAAATGGGCCTCCCCAAAAGATATGACCATGGCTTAATCCACAGAACCTATGAACATGACCTCGTTGGAAAAAGGGTCTTTGCAGATGTAATTAAATTAAGGATCTTGTGATGAGATCATCCTGGATTATCTGGGTCGGCCCTAAGTCCAATGACAAGTGTCCTTGTAAGAGACAGAAGAGCACAAGACACAGAGAGAAAGCCTTGTGCAGATAAAGGCCAAGTGACTGGTGTTACAAAGCCACAAGCCAAGGGACAATGGAGCCCACCAGTAGCTGGAAGAGACAAGGAACCATTCTCCCCCATGGTCTTTGGAGAGAGTGTGGTCTTGCCGACAACTCAATTTTGGACTCTGGCCTCCAGAATTGTGATCAAATAAATGTCGGTTGTTTGAAGCCACCAACTCCGTGCACTGTGTTCCAGTACTCTAGGAAGCACATACAGAGGACATCAGTGGGAATCAGAGCTCTTAGCTTTGGGAGCTGAGATGGTGGCCAAGTCAGCAGAGAGAAAACCCCAAACCCCCAATACAGCCTCATCAGTTCCCCCGATGGGGGATGGAGGACACATTACCCAGCTTGTTGTGGGTAACCTTGATCTTAAACTACCCCTAACAAGAAAAGAAGCATTCATTCAAATGTAACTGAGCTTGAAAGGACTGAATTGAATTGATGTAGCAAGATGATGTTTCCAGCCACCAACAGAAATGGAGGGATTGTGCACCAAATTCAACTCGTTTGTAGAAAAACCAAGACATTTATTTTAGCTTTGCATAACTAATTTTGTGTCTGTATATTTTCAGACATTGTATAGCTATACTACACGTCAGGGTTGCTCGAGGAGAATTAAATGAAAAGAAAAACCTGCAATTTGTTGAGCTATTATTAAATATTTTACAAACGAGGGCACCAGAACTCACTGTGGGCCAGCAGTTGCCACGTGGCTTATAGCTGGCAGAGCCTGTTTGCTACCTGAGCTCTCTGACTCCAAGCACAGTGCTCTCTTCTATGTTTGCTTAATTCAATGATAAACATCATTGCAGTGAGTGCAATATCGTATTTATGTTCCTGACCAGGCAGTGCCTCACACATCCATGGAGTCCAATCAACTGTTTGTCGAATTTAATCGAATAACATAGCCTTGCCGTCCTTAAGTAGCCTGCCATCTGTCCGGTTTGGGGGATATAATTAAAAATGAAATCTGCCAACCCATGAAACCTCTCCTTAAAGGTAGAGGAGAGAAAGCCCAGTTTTATTATTGAATAAGCACTAACACAGGCTGCAATGCACATCACTGGCAATCTGTTAAAGAGATCACAGAGGCAGAAAATACCTCCCTCTTTTATATCACCACTTTCCATACGTGTTCTCAAAATAGAAATAACTAGTCCTCAAGTAAGAAGACTTGACAGCACCACTTGTTAAATATAGTTTATCCTAAATTCACCTGGTAACTGGGGTGGCCATCTGTGGGAGCTGATTGCCTTTATCCAAAGGAAAATTAAAACTTCTCATATTTCTGTGACAAGTAGGTAAGTTTACAACTTGGAGCCAGCTGTCTAAACTCCCACCCTCCATGAAGAAGGGGAGATGGAGGCTCTGTCTTCCTTGATGTTTACGTTACTTCAAGGAGACAGCCCTCAAGGAAAACATTCTTTTAGGTTGTAGAACTGGTGAGAAGCTTATTTGGCTTTTAAAAGTATTTATATACATCTCAAACGGAAAGGGAAAGAATTTGCAATTCCAAGTCTTGTAAAGGAAATGCTCTAAGAAAAGGGAGGCGAACAGGATCCCTTCCGACCTCCCTTTTTATAGATTCGTGTTTGCACTTTCACTAGAGAGATAGGAAACCCGATTAAATTAGGACGGAGCAATGCCTGCTCCAGTGCGCAGGAGTGAAAGAAAGGGTATAAGATATCCCCTTCTGCAGAAGGAAACCAGCAGGTGAACATCTCAGAATTCGGCGTGAGAAATCAAGGCAAGGGAAGGTAGACTCTGCCTCTGATATTACTTTCTGTCATCAAGGTTTTGGGAAATGGGCTGAACATGGAGTGAACTTTAAAATGTCCAGTTTGGAATCATGTCTAGTTCAGAATAAGCCTGATGCCCAGTTACCAGTGGTGTACTAGTCATGGTGATGTTAATAAAAACCCTCCAGTCTAGATCATTCTGTATCTTCTTCAAGCTCTGATAAGACTCCAAAGGGCATGGCTGTTGAAAAGAAGGGTGCTGGCATTTGTCCCAAGCCAGGCATGTCCCATCACAATTTAATCATGTTGATATACTCATTAAAATTGAAAAAGAGCTAGCCATTAACTTCTGCATAACTTCTCTAGCACTGGCTGAATTATCTCCACTTTCTGACCTTCATGCTTAACCACCTAATATTAACAAATGAGAATAATTCATTAAGAAGATAACTGAAATGAAAAATATAAGTTAGAAATGAAAAAGATGATCAAGTGAATGTGGGACTTTAGAAAATTCAAAGTTGAAGAGGGACTAGAAAGTAAAATATTTTTTAAAATTATACTATTTTGTTGTTTTATTTACCTGTTCTAAAAGAAGCATACATTTTTTAAAAATCAGAAAATCATAAAATTTTTAGAAAAAGGAAAAAATGTATTACTCCAATACACAAAAGCAAGTACCATTAATAATTCTAAAGTACCTCCTTCAAGCATTTTCTCTATTACTCCATTATATGCATAGTTATGCTTCTACCATTTATATACTCTTATTTACTATTATAATGTAAGTGTTTTCAACACCATAAAAATTCCTTCTAATAGAAGAAAATACCTAGGAATACAACTTACAAGGGATGTGAATGACCTCTTCAAGGAGAACTAAAAACCACGGCTCAATGAAATAAAGGAGGACACAAACAAATGGAAGAACATTCCATGCTCATGGATAGGAAGAATGAATCAATATCATGAAAAAATATAGGAAGAATGAATTAATATCGTGAAACAAATGGAAGAACATTCCATGCTCATGGATAGGAAGAATGAATCAATATCGTGAAAAAAGGTAATTTATAGATTCAATGCCACTCCCATTAAGCTACCAATGACTTTCTTCACAGAATAGGAAAAAAACTAAAGTTCATACGGAACCAAAAAAAAGCATGCATTGCCAAGACAATCCCAAACCAAAAGAACAAAACTGGAGGCATCACGCTACCTGACTTCAAACTACACTACAAGGCTGCAGAAACCAAAACAGCATGGTACTGGTACCAAAACAGATATATAGACCAATGGAACAGAATAGAGCCCTCAGACATAATACCACACATCTAGAGCCATCTGATCTTTGACAAACCTGACAAAAACAAGAAATGGGGAAAGGATTCCCTATTTAATAAATGGTGCTGGGAAAACTGGCTAGCCATATGTAGAAAGCTGAAACTGGATCCCTTCATTACACCTTATACAAAAATTAATTCAAGATGGATTCGAGACTTAAATGTTAGACCTAAAACCTAAAAACCCTAGAAGAAAACCTAGGCAATACCATTCAGGACATAGGCATGGGCAAGGACTTCATGTCTGAAACACCAAAAACAATGGCAACAAAAGCCAAAATTGACAAATGGGATCTAATTAAACTAAAGAGCTTCTGCACAGCAAAAGAAACTACCAGCAGAGTGAACAGGCAACCTACAGAATGGGAGAAAATTTTTGCAATCTACTCATCTGACAAAGGGCTAATATCCAGAACCTGCAAATAACTCAAACACATTTACAAGAAAAAAACAACCCCATCAAAAAGCGGGCAAAGGATATGAACAGACACGTCTCAAAAGAAGACATTTATGCAGCCAACAGACACATGAAAAAATGCTCATCATCACTAGCCATCAGAAAAATACAAATCAAAACCACAATGAGATACCATCTCACACCAGTTAGAATGGAGATCATTAAAAAGTCAGGAAACAACAGGTGCTGGAGAGGATGTGGAGAAACAGGAACACTTTTACACTGTTGGTGGGACTGTAAACTAGTTTAACCATTGTGGAAGACAGTGTGGTGATTCCTCAAGGATCTAGAACTAGAAATACCATTTGACCCAGCCATCCCATTACTGGATATATACCCAAAGGATTATAAATCATGCTGCTATAAAGACACATGCACACGTGTGTTTATTGTGGCACTACTCAAAATAGCAAAGACTTGGAACCAACCCAAATGTCCATCAGTGACAGACTGGATTAAGAAAATGTGGCACATATACATCATGGAATACTATGTAGCCGTAGAAAAGGATGAGTTCATGTGCTTTGTAGGGACATGAATGTGGCCGGAAACCATCATTCTGAGCAAACTATCTCAAGAACAGAAAACCAAACAATGCATGTTCTCACTCATAGGTGGGGATTGAACAATGAGAACACTTGGACACAGGAAGGGGAACATCACACACCGGGGCCTGTTGTGGGGTAGGGGAGGGAGGAGGGATAGCATTAGGAGATACACATAATGTAAATGACGAGTTAATGGGTGCAGTATATACATATGTAATATGTAATATGGCACATATATACATATGTAACAAACCTGCATGTTGTGCACATGTACCCTAGAACTTAAAGTATAATTTAAAAAATAAAAATAAATGGAAACGACTATGTTAAAAAAAAATTCGCTAGTGTATTAGTTATCTATTGCTATGTAATAAATTACCCACACATTAGAAGCCTACCAGTAAATAGATGTTTATTATCTCAATGAGTTTCTTAAATTTGGGAATCTGAGACAGGCTTAGCTGGGTGTTTCTAGTGCAAAGTGTTAAGAGGTTGCAGTTGAGATGTTGCCTACAGCTGCAGTCACCTTGAAGTTTCACTAGGACTGGAGTGCCTGTTTCCAAAATGGGTCACTCCAGTGGCTGTTGGCAGGAGGCCTCAGTTCCTCACCACGTGGACCTCTCCAAAGGGCTGCTTGAGCATCCTCACAACATAGCACCTACTTCCATCAGAGCAGGTGATCTAGGAGAGACCAAGGGTAAAGACACAGTGTCTTTTATTGCCTAGCCTCATAAGTCACACACAATCATTTCTGCAGCCTGCTGATGACACAGGCCAGCCATATTTAGTGTGGAAGGTGACTACACAAAGGCATGAACCAGGAGTCTAGAACAACACTAGAGGCTATCTTGCAGAGTAGCTACCACAATGGGAATTTATAATGGCTGCATGCATCTTATCACATAAATCTCTATAACTGTATTGACTATTCATGCACGGTTGGATGTTATTTCTAATATTTCCTTATTACAAACGACCCTCTAATAAGCACCTGTGTATATTAAGCTTTTCATCAATAGTTCAGATCACTTTTTTAGAAAATAATCTCAGAAGTGGGATTGTTGAGTTCCAAAAAATCTTAATTTCCTTTTTAAGTAAGTTAGCTTCATAAAGCAAATTAGCATTTTATATTATTTCAATGAACATATGCATTTCATGTATTTGTGATAAATACCTTGAAATGTCTATGCAATGGTTCATAACTGCATGTTTATCTTTCATTTAATGAATTCTATATTCAATATATTTTAGGTTGCTATATTATATATGTAACATTTTGATACTTATGGCATGTGCATTGTTATTTCACCATTTTATAGATCCTCCTGAGTTTGTTTGTTGCTGTTATTTTGGACAACTTAGAACTTGATGAAGACCTAAAGAAGCTTAAACAAGTAAGTAACATATGGGAGTTTTTAAAAAAAAAAATGCAAAAAAAACCAGGGGCAAACCATTTACTTATAGGCAATATTAAAAGTTTGAGCTTCAAAGTAAAAATAAAATTTAATAAGTTAAGGCTATCCAAGGTGGTAAAATGGTGTTACGTTTAACTTCTATCTAATACTAACAAGGGAAACTTTCTGTTACTCTGTAAATATCCTAGGAATCATTTTATTATTTTTTAATAACAGTAAGATGGGCAGAGTATGGTCAATTGGATTTGGAGACTGTTCTCCTTCTGCCATTAAATGAAGGTTGTTTGGAAATGAGATACCTCAAGGCCATATTGCCATTTTGCATAATTATATGTAATACCCTTTATCATCATCATAAAAACATTACAATCAACCTGCCTGGTCTCTAGACACTAAAGGAGAATTTAGTCTGGGTGCCCATAGTGAGTATAAGAAACAGAGTAGAATAAATGATGAAATGTGGGCCTAGTTATGTATGAAAACAGACAGGATGTCATCATGGTGAAAAGTACACCCCAAAAAATGAAACTAGAAATAGGCGAATGCTATGTTCTTAATGGCAGGAGGATTACAGGTATAGTCAATCATTCCCATAGTTTCTGTGGCATGGAGGATATTTGGCTTGAATATTTGGCTCTATCAAAGAGTACAGACTCTTTGAGAAGAAGAGCTCGCAAGAGAGTGGGACAATGGGTGGAATGTTCTTGTATCACCCTCCCCAACACTGAGAGAATAGTTGAGATGTTAACTACCAAACTCTACCCAACTGTTAGAATGTTGACAGAACCACAGCTGTTATAACTTTGACAGAACCATGGCTCTTAAACTTTCTATTCGGAATTATAAGCAGGCCCTCCATGTTCAGAATTTTCCAAAGCTCTCTATTTTTAACAAAGCAAAAAGTATAACCTATTTAAGTTTTTTTTAATCTATCTCATGATCAGGTTAGGCATTTCATTGTATCACTCTTATCTTTAAAGCCTATGCTTTTAACAGAGGCTATCAATAAGGGGAAAAAAAAATAAAACATTGTTATGAAGATTCCCACTCAGAGCATACCAAGAAAGGTTTTGAGTTCTTTACCATCCTACAGCTACCCAGGCAAATGGGCATCTTCCCGGCTCTGCTGGAGATGATTTCTTCCATGTCTTTTCACTCTGTGGCAGCAGTGATAGGTTCTTCAAATAAGAGTTGGGACGTCCCTTTGTGCCATCAATGAAAATACTTTGTGTGGCTTCTAGTTGCAGAAAAAATATCTAATAGGTGAGTTCAAAATTGTAATTAGACATGACCAATAAAATCTACTGCTGTAGCATCACTTTAGTCCATGCTTTACAAATCTGGTATTTAGCTGTAGCCTTTCCTTCATGCCGTGTTTATTATGCACAGATATGTACTATCCTCAGAGAGTACGTTACAATATGTATTCTATAGATAAAATTTAAAATATCCAATTTATTTCTAGCTAGTGCTACCGCCAGGTTCCATATGCTTTTAAATAACCATATAGCTCCGGCCTGCATTTGTAAAATAATTTTTCTGCTGGAAAGCAACAAAATAAATGTGTATGTAGCAATTTTTTCAGGATTATGAATTCAAACCTACGGATATTTTGCAGTGTTAATTTTTTCAACATTTTAACTTATTTTTATATACACGTATATGCGTAGCCTACTTACATTTGTTGTCATCTATATATCTAATGGTCACAATAGGCATTTCATATCTGACCTGAAGTAAAAAAACCAACAATAATTCTTCCTGTACTATAAAGTTTTCATAAACTATATGGCTCTTCACTTTGAGTAAATGTCATTATTTATAAAAGTGGCTTTTAATCACTTGCTAGATATTAGTGAAGCTTTGTGTTTCTGGAAAGTCTGTATATCAGAATGGGTTATCCAATTGCACTAGCCTACAATTTGGACCATATACTCTGGGTATTTGGGCATTGAAAACTCCAATCATAACACAGCAATTCCATTTTTGTTAGTACTTTTTACACTGTTCTTTATTCATGGTTGGACTGAAACTACGTAACTATTAAATTCGTCTATTAATTTCATACTTGAAACTCATTGAACCTGAAATTCATTAGAGTAAATATTATTAAACTAAGTTAAAGTGTTCCTGGTTAACTTTCTCTCATTGTTGTATGATTATGTTTTGTGTTTTCACTAGTTTTTAACAGCTGTGTCATTTTTTATGCCCCTGATTTTTCTTATTTTCAGTGATCTTGTTCTTTAAGGTAGGGCTCATTTGCATATTTTTAAGAACACACACATTCACGTGAGTGCACTTTCATATATATGCATAGTAATGTGGATACCTCAAACTTTAGACTGTCTTTTACAGATTCTTTTAAAAAACAGTAAAATTGTTACCCTAAATATTTGTTTCAGTTGTCCATGTACAAATCCAGTCCTTAAGATTTAAACTTACATGCTCTATTTTTACTATTCCCAGATAGAGAGTAGAGTGGAGGAAATGTTCAAAAAAAGTGTTTGATTTTCTTAATGTTTCACGTTTCAGAAAGCCCTATGCATTCCAAATTCCATCTTTGCTCCATTCAAACTTTTTGCTTCTTTTACCATTTCTGCCAGTCTGTAGATTCTCATAGCTATGGTGACATTGGTTGAATCCTTGCTCAGTATCAAGTGTTTTATGTTTTCACCTATTTTTCAAAACAGCCCATTCAATGCAGGTATTATTATTATGTCCATCTTACAGATGAGGAAACTAAGACACAGAGAGATTAAGTAACTTGGTCAATGTTGCACAGCCAACAAATGTCAGAGCTAGAATTTGAACCTAGGCAGTTTGGACCAAAAGCCCACACTCTTAACCTCTAAACTGTATTGATTCAAACTAAAACTATATAAAGGCCAAACATGAGTCATGCATACTGTTGAGATTCATAGGACTATGAATTATTTGTTTATAAATAATGATGTTGTAGATAACAAAGGCATCATCATATTCACCAAGTAACTGTTAGAATGAAGGACAGTTTCTGAGGAATAGCAGTAAATGCAGCAACCCAGTCATTAAAACTATCCAGATTAGTTCTTTGTTTCCTCTCAGAACCCAGAGGATCGAATCAGAGCCATGGGAGTTACAGCCTTGCTGCATGATGGCAAACACCACTCAAGGTGCCATTTCTCAATGATCTTCTTGGAGTGATGATCCTCCTCAGACGCCTACATAACAGGCTTAGCATAGCAACATTTTAGTGACTTTAATGTCTTTTAGTATCGATATGTTTTTAACTGTGTTAATATATAAAAGTTGGTTCATAGATTTTTTTCAATAATAATAAAAGCCAGTGGCAGTTACCTCTAAAATGGGGGTATTGCCCAGGTGCAGTGGCTCACGCCTGTAATCCCAGCACTTTGGGAGGCCGAGGTGGGCAGATCACCAGGTCAGGAGATCGAGACCATCCTTGCTAACACGGTGAAACCCCGTCTCTACTAAAAATTCAAAAAACAAAAAAATTAGCCGGGCATGGTGGTGGCGCCTGTAGTCCCAGCTACTTGGGAGGCTGAGGCAAGAGAATGGCGTGAACCTGGGAGGCAGAGCTTGCAGTGAGTCGAGATCGCACCACTGCACTCCAGCCTGGGTGGCAGAGTGAGACTCCATCTCAAATAATAACAATAATAATAATAATAAATGAGGTTGTTAACATGCAGCACTCAATAGGGCTCAACAGAGGAAAAGGAAGCAGCCCTCGTGTTGGGGAGAGGAGAGGCTGCCCTTAAGCTAAAGGTGTGAGATGGTGGTAGAAAGTGAAAAGGTACTAGTGAAGAAATTATAATGGAAAAACACCAGATATGAAATAGAGTATGAATATAACACAGGGATAAAGGTGCAGGAATGTGGCCAAATCCAGAGTTAAGAATGTGAGTACATCAGTGGCCAAAAGTCAAAGCCCACCATGGCCTTCCCCTCAGAAGCTCCCTGAGGGCAGGCATGGGCTGCATGATGGATTGTCGGTGGGCCTGTGTTCTCCTGAAGGAGAAGCACGGCACTGTATGTCTTTTCCCATTATTTTTCTGTGCAACCTCTGTGTGCATCAGAGGTAGTTTCTAGCCAAGGACTGCTGAGCTCTAGGGGTCCTCAGGAAAAGCTATGGTGTCATTTTTAATACTTCAGAAAGCTGGAAGAGAATTGTGCATTTACCTAATATAAGCCCGCACCTGCTAAATAAAATGTCAAGTTTAATAATTTTAGCTGGAAATCTGAAAATTCTAAGTGGCAGCACGGTTTCCTTAATACTATAGTTCTGCAGTGTTTTCATATATACTTTCCTTTAAGCAAATTTGTTTAAAGCTACAATGAATTTCTTACTGCTTAATCAAGGCATCTTGGCAGGAAAAATGTTTAGGTTTTAGAATCCAGGGGAGAAAATAAAAGGGCTTTTTGGACACAAATTTTGAGAGGCTCTTATGTGTTTATTCCCATCACCCCCTCTCCAAGATATCACCAGTGTGTGCCATGATGGTCACCTCTATGGCTCTTCCTTTGTCACTTCTCGCAATTGTGTTCCAAAAACTCACATCAATCATGTAACCATATGAAATTCCTCTATTGCCTTCCCTGTGTGTTATATATAGGACACAACTGTTTCCTAATAGCAATAGGGCAGCGTAATCTTTTCATAGCTGCCATCATTTACATGACCCCCATATTGAATTACATAGAAACCATATTTCTCTTTTCAGCATCCCCAAAAGCCAATACAGAGACCTGGGAAAAATATATATATATATGTGTGTGTGTGTATATATATTATTACATATATGTAATATATGTAACATATGTATATATCATACATTAAATACAAAAAATGTTATAATTTTGTATTACATATATGTAATAACTATACATATATGTATATATTAAATATAAAATTATATATAAGTAATACATGACATAAATTATATAATGTGTGCTATATATGTGTAACATAAAAATTGTATTTTTATATTTAATATTTATACATATATATAAAACATTGTTTCTGCATGACATTTAAAAATTGACTAAAAATGAGAGATTGTCTGTGGATGTGTGATTGTGGTAAGCTGAGGAGATTCCTGATAAATCAGTTGGTATAGAGGCTACAACACAACCCTTGACCTAAAACTTCTCTGAACAGTAAGAGCTGATGACCATGAAGCTCCAGTGATGCAGGAATAACACTGGAGAATGTAGACAGAGTTTTGCAAGGTTTGAATATGAAGATAATTCTTGCAGCTTTAATGATTTTTGCAAATTCAGTGCAAGACAGATATAAAGGGTTTTCGTTTAAGCAGTATAAAATTCATTAAACTTTGAGGGAAGAAAAACCCATGGAAAAGCCTGAGGGGAAGAAGCATTGAAAAGGGAAGTATAGACAGTCTGTTTAGATTAAATTCAGAGCTGTGAAACTGAAAACGGTTTCCCCAGCTCTGTATCCAGTCTCACTTAAATCCTGGTTCCAATTTGACGATGGTTGGTCTTTGCTAGAGTCCGCTGCATAGTGGTGGGTAGATACTATTTATTCAGAAGCTTTCCTCTCTTATTGACTGTGATTTTTTTAAAACAAAAACCATAAATATCTTATATTCTCTTTTGTTAAAGTATAATCTCCAGGGGAATGTTTTTGTTTAGCCTTAAGCTGCATGATCGTTGATTTTATGTGTCACCTTGACTGGGCTAACAGATGCCCAGATAGCTGGTAAAACGTTGTTTCTGGGTGCCTCTGTCAGGTGGTTCTGAAAAGATTTGCATTTGAATTGGTGGACTGAGTAAAGCAGACCCTCTTCCCCAATTTCATCGAGCCACTTCCAAAGCTTTGAGGGCCCAGATAGGACAAAAAGGTGGAGGAAGACTGAATCTGCTGTCTGTCTCATTGCCTGCACCATGTAAACAACCTTCTCCTGCCCTCAGGAAACCTGATTCTTAGGCCTTCAAACTGTTGCCCTGGCTTCCAAAGGTCTCCAGCTTGAAGATGGCAGATGGTGGGACTTATCAGCCTCCATCATTACATGGGCCAATACCTTACAATCAATAATGATGTGTATTTTATTGGCCCTGTTTCTCTGGAGAATCTTGCCTAACACACCCTGAAGCTCTCATTTGCGTCTCCATTTTGTCGCCTGTATTGAGTTCATTCCAGATTGAGGGTGGTAGTAAGGTGGCAGGGATGCTGCTGGAAGATGCCATTCAGCTGAGCACTGGTTGCATCTCCTAATGTTGAATCTTCATTCTTCTCCGCATTTTGTCAGCCTCTCATGAATGAACTCAAACTTATGTAATTTTAAAAGACTGATATAGCCGCTATGGGAGCAAATGCTATCTATTGAGAACTGCCTTGTGTAGGCTACTTTATGTTAAATTATCACATTTAATCCTAAATATTAAAGACGTGGCAACTAACATTCAGGGGAGTGAATTTCTTGCCCAAGTCCACGCACTTCATATGTGCCTGAGTCAGGGCCACAAAGGCTGTCTAACACTAAACCAATGTCCTTGCTGAAAGAGGCCACGCTGCCTGCAGAGAACCACCTCTTTCATTTATAATGAAAAGCATATCTAGCTAGGTGTGGATTAGATGAGATGTTTGTCCATTTTTTACATCAGCATATTTTCTCCCTGTGAGTATTCAAAGAAGAAGCCAAATTATAATCAGACTTTAGCTTAGTGAGCCAAGAATCAGGATGGAAAGGGAGGGAAGAAAGGTTGTGTGATTCAGATACATAGATGATGGTTTGATAGGTGCAGCAAACCACCATGGCACATGTAAGCCTATGTAACAAACCTGCACATTCTGCACATGTATCCCGGTATTTAAAGTAAAATCTAAAAATAAATAAATAAAAATATTTTTTAAAATGCATAATGGCATAGGCTAAGATAGGCTGAGATCATCTGAGATATCTCTTTTACAGTTGAGATATTAGTGACCCAGAAACTAAATCTATTCATTCTGTGAAACTGGGGTCTGGATACTCATCTACTATCCTATAGATATTGTGTCGGGGCTAGGGACATGTGATAGTCAGGACACTGTTTCTACCCTCAAAAATAACTCATGAACCAGTGGCAGAAAGAGACAAGTAAACAGGGAGTTTGGGTTCAGTGGTGATCATTATAAGGATAATGTTTTGGAAGCACACAGAAAACATCTAAAGCAGACTGAAATCAGGGACATTTTCTCACAAGCAGGTGCAGACTGAAATCTGGAGGCTGAGTAGTGCTAATCCAGGTGAAGAGGATTGGAGGAAGATGGCATGAAGAAGGGTACTGAAGACCAGGGGAACTGCAGACTCTTTCTTAGTTGGGAAAAAAACAGAGTGGCTTTGTGAACACTAATAGTTTGCTGTGGCTAATGTGTAGAGCAAGAGAGAAAACTGTGGGCTGGAAAAATAAGCAGAGACCAGCACAGGAAATGCTTGAGCAGCACTAAGCATCTTGATATTATTCTTTTTTTTTTTTTTTTTTTGAGACGGAGTCTCGCTCTGCCGCCCAGGCTGGAGTGCAGTGGCCGGATCTCAGCTCACTGCAAGCTCCGCCTCCCGGGTTCATGCCATTCTCCTGCCTCAGCCTCCCCAGTAGCTGGGACTACAGGCGCCCGCCACCTCGCCCGGCTAGTTTTTTGTATTTTTTAGTAGAGACGGGGTTTCACCGTGTCAGCCAGGATGGTCTCGATCTCCTGACCTCGTGATCCACCCGTCTCAGCCTCCCAAAGTGCTGGGATTACAGGCTTGAGCCACCGCGCCCGGCCTGCATCTTGATATTATTCTGATGGCATTTATGCACAGGGTGTCATAATTGTACCTACATTTTGGTGTCAGTATGAAATGAAATGGAGGGCACCTAGACTGGAGATGGAAGAATCAGTTCTTGAGGCAAGTGGTGATGGCAGCTTGAACAAAAGGAAATCGGAATGAGAGAATATTGGAAGTGGTGGAGGACAGAGAAGAGGATTTAGTGACAAATTGGATATAGGAAGGGAGAAAAACCAGGACGCAGGGATGTCACCCAGATTTCTAGATTTCTTTAAGTGCACTGATACAGAAGAAATACAAGAGAAAGAAGAAATGAGAGTTTTATTTATTTGGGGTTTTTTTCAGGGGAAGAAGATTGGTCATATTTTCCCTGAGAGGCCTGGGAAATATATATGAGACAATGTCTATGGAGAGATATAAAGTTTAAAGTTTAGGTAGAATATCTAGGCTGAAATAGATACTGAAAAGGAGCAAAATCAACATGCAGATGGTAACTTAAGCCTTTAGTGAGCATGAACTTACCAAGGGAAGGATGGTTCCCTAAGGGGTAATAAATAAATGGTATGAACCAGTGAGGAGGAGCCAAAATGTGTATTATCATACCTAAGTCACAGCGCAAGAAGTAAAAGGAAAGAATAGGTTTGTCATCAAAATCAAAAGGTGAAAGAGTTTCAAGAGAGAGGCTTGTTCAACAATCTCAAAGACTTCAGAGAGGTCAAAAAAACAGTCACCATGGAAAGCGATCCCATTTACAGTAGCATGAAAAAGAATAAAATACTTAGGAATAAACTTAACCAAGCAGGCAAAAGACACATACCCTGAAAACTATAAAATACTGAGGAAAGAACTTAAAGAAGCCACAAATAAAGGTGAATTCTGACTTACAATGAGTCTACTTAACAATTTTTCTTTCTTTAGACAGAGTCTCAACCTGTTCCTTAGGCTGGAGTGCAGTAGCATGATCTTCTGCTCACTACAACCTCTGCCTCCCAGGTTCAAGTGATTCTCCTGCCTCAGCCTCCCAAGTAACTCGGGTTACAGGCATGCACCACCAAACCCAACTAATTTTTGTATTTTCGGTAGAGACAGGGTTTCATCATGTTGGCCAGGCTGGTCTTGAACTCCTGACCTCAAGTGATTCACCTGCCTCAGCCTCCCAAAGTGCTGGGATTGTAGGCGTGAACCACCTAACCCAGCAACTTAAAATTCTCTGATTTTTATGACGGTGCAAAACAGATACACACTCTGTATGCTCCTCAACTAATGATGGAATTACATCCAGAAACACTCATGGTAAATTGAAAATATCATAAGTCAGAAAAATGCACTTTTAACTTACAGTGTTTTCAACTTTTAATGAGTTTATCCAGATGAAACCCCATCGTAAGTTGAGGAACATCCACAAGTGAAAATACATTCTGTGTTGAAGGACTGGAAGACTTAATATTGTTAAAATGTTAATACCACCCAAAGTAATCTACAGATTCAATGCAATCCTTCTCAAAAATCCAATGGCATTTTTTGCAGATATAGAAATCTTAAAATTCATATAAAATCCCAAGGGATACCAAATAGCCAAAACAATTCTGAAAAAGGAAAACAAACTTGAAGACATCCTACTTCCTTATTTCAAAACATATTACAAAGAAACAGTAATCAAAACAGTATGATACTGGCGTAAAGACACACATATAGACCAGTGGAACAGAATAGAGAGGCCACACATAAACCCTCATATATATAGTCAAATAATCTTCAACAGTGGTGTCAAGACCACACTGTGGGGAAAGGACAGTCTCTTCAACAAATGGTGTTGAAAAATTTGATAGCCACACACAAAAGAATAAAGTTTGGCCCTTACCTTGTATCACATATAAAAATTAACTCAAAATGGTTTAAGGACCTTAACAAAAGATCTAAAACCATAAAGCTCCTAGAAGAAAACAAGGCAAAAGCTTCACGACATTGGAATTGTCAATGATTTATTGGATATGGCCAGACAGCAAAAGCAAAAATTGGGGACTGCATTAAGCTTAAAAACACTTGTACATCAAAGGAAACAATCAGTAGAGTGAAAAGCCAACGTATGGGATTGTAGAAAATATTTCCAAATCTCATGTCTGATAAGGAGTTAATATTGACAATATGAAAGAGCTCCTATAGCGCAACAACAAAAATACAAATAATCTATTTTAAAAATAGGTAAAGTGCTTAAATTGACATTTATCTAAAGAAGATATACAAATGGCAAGTAGATGAAAAAACGTTCAACATCACTAATCATTAGAGAAATGCAAATAAAAACCACAATGAGGTATCACTTTATACCTATTAGGATGGCCACTATCAAAAAATCTGTTTGGCAAGAATGTGAAAAAATTGCAACATTTGTACATTGTTCATGAGAATATAAAATGGTGCTGCTGCTGCGGAAAACAGTATGGCAGTTCCTCAAAAAATTAAACATAGCATTGTCATATGATATAATACACTTCTGGGTATGTATATCCAAAAGAAATGAAAATAGAATCTCAGAGATACTTGCACATACATGTTCATTGTAGTATTTTTCACAATAATCAGAAGGTGGAAGCAACCGTAGTATCCACCAGTGGATGAATAGATAAACAAAATGTGGTATCTACACACAATGAAATATCATTCAGCCTTAAAAATGAATAAAACTGACACATGATACACATGGATGAACCTTGAAGATATCATGCTAAGTGAAATAAGCCAGTCACAAAAAGACAACCTATGTATGGTTTCTCTTTATATGAGTTTATCTAAAGTAGTCAAATTCAGAGAAACAGAAGACAGAATGATAGTTGCCAGGGGCTGGGGAGAGGAGGAAGAGGGAGCTGTTGTTCAATGGGTACAGAGTTTCCATTTTGAAAGATGAAAAAGTTCTGGAGATCTGTTGTGCAACAATGTCACTATTTAACACTACTGAACTGTACACTTAAAATGATTAAGATGGGGCTGGGCGTGGTGGCTCATGCCTGTAATCCCAAAACTTTGGGAGGCCAAGGTAGGTGGATTGCTTGAACCCAGGAGTGTGAGATCAGCCTGGACAACATGATGACACCCTGTCTCTACTAAAAATACAAAAAATTAGCCTAGCTGGACAAGGTGGTGCATACCTGTGGCACCTAAGTAGTGCCACAGGTGGCTACTTAGGTGGCTGAGGTGAAAGGTTTGCTTGAGCCCAAGAGATCAAGGCTTCAGTGAACTCTGATCATGCCACTACATTTCAGCCTGGGCAACAGAGTGAGACCCTGTCTCAAATAACAGCATCAACCACAACAAAAATGATCAAGATGGCAAAATTTATGTTATATGTTTTTTGCCACAATTAATTTCTTTTCTTTAAAACTGGTCACCATATTAACAACAAGGAGGTGGTTAGTGATAGCAATAAGAGCAAGCTCAGGGCCTTTGATGACACAGAGCTGGGTTGCAGGGGATAGGAAATCAATGACAGGTAAGGAAGTGAAGGTGGATCACCAACCTTTTCCTCAAACTCCTCATACTGTTTCCACCACCTGGTTGCTGACTGATTCTTAATTTTGTTAGATATGTTAACACCATTTGCTACAGTGCTACCCAACCTTTTCCCATTGTGATACGCATAGATAATATTTGTACAACACACTGAAGTCAGTAGGTAGGAAGCACAAGCAGCTGGAAATATCAGATATCAAGGATGCCTGCTGCTCCAGGGAACAGCTGCCCAGGAGCTAGAGGACCATACCCTGAAGAACCTATAAATAAGTAGTGGCTGAGAGTTGGAAAACTCTGCATGTCACTCAAACCTGTTGATGCTGCCTAACTCCACGTGAAGCCAGTCTTTCAATCTTTGGGTCAGAGATGACTCTTTTGATGTCAGTTTATTATTGCCCATAACTTTCCATGATGTAAATCTCAAAAGATAATTTTAAAGAGCATTTGATCTGCTATTTCTGAAATAGCTACTTACTTTTACAATAAATTCTTTTATAATAAATGTTAGGCTTACTTTTTGTAATAAATTCTCTGTCACAAAAGACATGAACAGCAATAAAATTGGTATGAAGAAATGAAATGGCTAAGACTGAGAACAGCTTAGATCAAGGTTTAAGCCAAGAAGTCACAACAGAGGCTCAAAAGTTGGGAATATCAATTATCAGCATAAAAACAACAGCCTAGCTATCTAGAAGTCAATCAAAAAGTGGAAATATGGGAGGCCAATGTGGGAGGATCACTTGAACCCAGAAGTTGGAGACCAACCTGGGCAATATAGTGAGGCCCCATCTCTACAAAAATATAAAATAAAAACTATTGCTGTGTGGTGGTCCATGGCCTGTGGTCCCAGCTGCTTGTGAGGCTGAGGTAGGAGAATCACCTGAGCCCGGGAGGTCAAGGCTCCTGTGAGCCGTGATTGTGCCACTGCATTCCAGCCTGGGCAACAGAGAAAGACGCTGTCCCCCCGAACCCCCCAAAAAAAGATAAAGATAGAAATGGTCAACTGGATTTTTACAGTCAAATAAGTAAAAGTGGGAGATTCAGAAGTCAGTTCAAAACAGGAGAAGTACCTGTTAGAACTGATGTCCTCCTGACATGAGTGGAATTGTGTCCCTTAAATAGATACATGGAAGTCCTACCCCTCAGTCCCTGTGAATGTAACTTGATTGGAAATAGGGTCTTTGTAGATGCAGTCAAGTTAAGATGAGGTCATTAGGGTGGACCCTAGTCCAATATTACTGGTGTCTCATAAAAAGAGAAGAGACACAGACACACAGGGAGAGCACCGTGTGATGATGGAGCAACAGACCGGAGTGATGTGGTCCACAAGGAACACCCAGGATTGCTGGGTCCATCACCAAGATCCATCACCAGCAGTTGGAAAAGCCCCATGGAGTAGACCCCCCTCAGAACCTCCAGAATGAGCTTGTCTTGCTGACATCTTGATCTCAGACTTCCAGCCCCCAGAAATGTGAGACAATACATTTCTATTGTTTTGAGCCACCCAGTTTTTTGGAACTTTGTGGCAGCGGCCCTAGACAACTAACACACCTCCAGAGCCTTGTTCTCTGGACTCAAGAAGAAACGATCCCTTCTAAAGCTGGCAAGTAGCCTGGCTGAGAGCGTGGGGCAGCAGGGAACAATGGACATACCCTTGGAATCCTGCGCCAGCCTGCACCACCCTGGAGCAGCTTTCTCAGCAGGTGGAGTTATTTTATTCTGCCTTTCTTTGATTATAGGAATCAAACCCCATCATAGTAAAATTTTATAGACTTGAGACTTTCTTAGAGGAAAGGTTTCTGTAAGCCCTTCCAAAATTTCATTTCATGTATGATTAACCCAAACCAGAGGGACTTTGCTTTAGAGACCTTTTCTTTGCCTCATCCACGGATACTCGGGACTGTTTTGTTAGCATGATCTCTCTTACCATGGAACAAACATGAAACTACATACCTAAGATTGTCCACTCGAGTTCACATTGGTGGGTTATCGGTTGTATCATTCTTTAATTGTGCTAATTCAGAATTATTTTCATTCCAGTTTCCACAGCACTCTGCAAGGTAACCCTTCAATTAAAAAAAAAAAAAATAGGCCAAGCACAGTGGCTCACGCCTGTAATCCCAGCACTTTGGGAGGCCAAGGCAGGTGGATCACCTGTGGTCAGGAGTTTGAGACTAGCCTGGCCAACATGGTGAAACCCTGTCTCTACTAAAAATACAAAAAATTAGCCGGGTGGCCTGTGCCTGTATGTAGTCCCAGCGACTCGGAGACTGAGGCAGGAGAATCACTTGAACCCAGGAGGCAGAGGTTGCAGTGAGTTGAGATCGTGTCTGCAAATCTCCATCTCAAAAAGAGTGAAACTCCATCTCAAAAAAGTAAATAAAATATAGTGGGATTTGGAGGGGAAATGTGCCCAAACTGGAGAGAAGCTCACACTTCAACTCCAGCTGAACACCGCCCACTGCTTAACTATAAGGATGCTATTTTATTTTGTTTCCTTTAATCAAGAGAACAAAATTGTTAAGAAGCATGAGTTTACTGCACTGTACTGTTAAAAACAGCAAGGATGATAATGAAGAGCAACCTCACAGCACTTTTTCTTTCAGATCCCGTCACAGGCAATAGAAAACTAGGTTTGCAGTGGTTCTAAGATAAAAGCATGACAATTAGTTTTCAGTTTTATGCAGCACCTGACAGTTGTTGAATTACAAAAAGGCTTTCTTATAGTTGTGTTAAGATTTGTTGTGAGGAGTTAGAATAGTAAGGTTTACCCTGTGTGGACCTACACATTAAATAGGAACGTGCTGGAGCTGGAGTCACTGCCCTGATTCCTTTTGGACTCAAGCTTCACACAGTCCATTTGGATCTTTTTTCAAGAAATTCATGTACTTTTCCATTCTCCTGGAAGCATCCTCACCATCTGCTTTATCATCCATTCTTCAAATATTTGAGTCCCTACCATGTGTACAAGGCTAGGCCAGGTACAATAATAAATAAGTTCTTTGCTCCCATGGAGACTTCTGGTCTAATAGGGGAGTTGGATGTAAATCAAGTAATTAAAATAATTCCTAACTATGTAAAGATTGAGATGAGCTTTCTTCAGAAAATAACATCATTTAAGGAGAGACATTCGTAGAAGACCCTGACACAAATGGTGGTCAAGGGTGAGGATGAAGAAAGTTACAGGAGAGCTAAGTTTTGCAAGATGAGCCTTGTGGACTTCACAGAGGTGTGGTGGGTCAGGGGAGGGGGGCACACCTCCAGGGAGAAGGGAAAGCCTCTGTGCACCCAGAATGCAGGAAGACCAGGGTGGAGTGGTACAGAGTAAGTGTGGAAAAGTCAGCAGGGCATGAACCATTCAGTGCCCTGAGAAACACAGTAAAGACGTTTACCTTTTTTTTTTTTTTTTCCTCTTTAGACAGAGTCTCACTCTGTCACCCAGGCTGGAGTGCAGCTGTGTAATCTTGGCTCACTGTAACCTCTACCTCCCAGGTTCAAGCGATTCTCCTGCCTCAGCCTCTTGAGGTAGCTAGGATTACAGGCGTGCACCACCACTCCTGGCTAATTTTTATATTTTTAGTAGAGACGGGGTTTCACCATGTTGGCCAGGCTGGTCTTGAACTCCTGACCTCAGGTGATCCACCTGCCTTGGCCTCCCAAAGTGCTAGGATGACAGGCATGAGCCACCATGCCAGCCGGGATATTTACCTTTAATGTTTACCTTTGACCTGAGCCACTGAAAGCTTGTAAGATGGGAGGCAGTGGTGAACCAGAGAGCTATTTGGAAAATAAAATCAAGAGGGACTTGGTGATAGGTTGGATTTAAAGACATGAGTGGGAGAGTCTCAAAGATGACTCCTGATTTCAGGTTTCTACTAACTGAGTCAAGAAATACTAGCATACAATCATGTTTGGGGGAAAAGTTCATCAACTCAGCCTTGGGCATGTTGAGTTGGTGAATCTTTCAAGATGTCTAAGCAGAGATACCTAATAGTTGTGTATAGGTCTGGAGTTCAGGGGAGAAGGATGGCTGCCCGGAGATATAAATGTGGAAGTTCAATGTAATTCTTAATTATTTATTCAGGTGCTGTTCTAGACATGTGGGGTAGGTCAGTGAACAGAATAGACAAAAATGACTGCCTCCTTTGAGCTTCAGTTCTAGTAAAGTTCTCCATATTTTCATAATAGTGGAAGGTATAAATCTGGATGAGGTTGTATAGGGTGGGAAGAAAAAAGATACTGGAGCCTTGAGGAAGAACAACATTTAATAACTGCTGGTGTTTGCCTTTATGGTAACTCAGTCTGTCTCTGTTTCCCTCCTTGTGTATTTTCACTTTCAGTTCCATTGCAAATAGTAAACATTTTCTGTGTCTCAAGTTCAAAACTCCCAACAAGAACAGATCTGATTGATCCAGCTAATCAATATGATTCCTTTTAGGCAGGAATTTCATCTCTGATTGCCTCGCAGTGCTGGCCGGTCTTACAGAAAGTCCTTCTCTTTGGCCCAGTTTCTGGCTCAACCAGCTTTGACAAGGGTAGTGGGTGACTTTGTAGAGCTTTAGAGCTGAATTAAAGAAAACACAAGATGAGGATAGGACATTTTTGTGGTGCCAGAAAATAAAGAAGAGCTAAAAAGGAAAAAAAAAGAAAAAAGAAACAAACAAAATAGATAGATGTCTGAAGACTAGAGAAGCCGACTGAAAGAGCCCCTAGTGGCCAAAGCAGGAAGACTTTGAGCAATGAAATGAATAAGGACAGTGTTGGGTTATAACCCAAAGAATACAATAAATAGTCACAAATACATATTTCTATAAATGCATGATTGAATACATAAATAAAGGAGAAGGGACAACTGATTCTCACAGAATAATTCCAAGTAATAAACATAGAGAAATAGAAATAATAGAATAATAAAGGAAGGAAACAGAAAATGGCCATTAGGACACCATTGTAATTGCCACAGGCAAGAGCTAACGAATACCAAAATTAGTATGTGAAACTTTAAGGAGAAATAGAACATTTGCGTGGCCTCAAAGTGTCCTCTCCACATCTTTTTTAAATTATTGTAGCAGCTTTAATATCTGCCCGCAAATTCTTTGATACTCCTCCTTCCTAAGAGATAAAGCTTTAATTCTTCTCTTTTAAGTGTCAGCTGAAGTCAGTGATTTGCTTCAAGCCAATGGAGTAGGAAAAGAGAAACATTGAATGTAACTTTATAATGCAGAAACCTGGCAGGCGTCACCTGACCCAAGTAAGGACAGTTAACCTCAATGTCATGTACACCCTGATATGATGAGAAGGGCGTATCATCTCCATGATATTCGTCCCAAAAATGTATAACCTCAGTCTAATCATGAGAAAACTTCAGGCAACCCAAAATTGGGGGACACTCTGCAGATTACCTGACCGGTACTCCTCAAAACCATCAAGGTCACTCACAACAAGAAGAATTAGAGGAATTGTCACAGCCGAGATGTGACAGTGAAATGCAATGTGGTTTCCAGGATGAGCTCCTGGATCAGACGAAAGTCATTCATGCAAAAACCTGGGAATTCCCAATGAGCTCTTTAGTTAAAAGTATTTGACCAAGATTAATTTGGTAGTTTTGATAAATGTTCTACGGTATATAACATGCTAGGTCAAGGTATACAGGAACTCTCTGTACAATCTTTGCGACTCTCGCGTAAGTTTTAAATTACTTCAAAATAGTGTTGTTGTAAATAGGATGAGAATTTTTTATGGTAAGCTATAATAATGCAACATATAAATTAGCTCCTGTGTTGCCTTGTTCAAAGATACATACATGTATGTAACTTTATGCCATGAATACGTTGTATCAAGTTTACACTTTATTATGCTTTTTTGATCTCAGAAAGCTGGGAACACACACTTTATCAAGAGCCACATGTGATTTTTGTGATTTTGTTTCTAGTAGAAAATCTGATGTAACTTGTCATTACTCCTCTTTCATCTTTGCCAGTAATATAACTCGTCTGAAATTGGAAGACTTGCTTGTGCTGGATAATATAGATGATTCCATATTGTAAAGGCTCTAAGAAAAGAATAATAGAATGAGGAGAAATATTACAAATGATCCTCTTCTGCCTGTTGATGGGAGTCTATTAGTGTTGATTTCTTGTTCTCATCTCATCACCACTGGATTGTCATTGTATCGTGTGTACAATGTGAGGCCACAGGGCTACAGAGAGTTCTGCCCTTAATTAAAAATGTGTCATGCTAGTAGGGGAAAGCACACATAATTAGAAAGTTATAGTGCAAACCGCTGAGCAAAGTGCACGGAGGAAGATGTGGCTAAACGCAAGGAGCACACAGGAAGATGTGACTAAATGCAAGGTGCGCAGAGGAAGATGTGGCTAATTTGGTTTAGAGGCAGGTCCTGGAGGATGTGTCTAAAAATGAAGCATAAAATTTTCTTAGGAAAGTGAGAGAAAATATCCCATATAAGAGGAACAACAGGCACAAGATTCAGAAGTAAAAGCATACCAATTGCTTGAAAATGTTGTTTGGATGTGGCAGTATACAACAGTTTTAGAAGCTCAAGCTCTGGAATCCGGAAGTCCAGTTCTGTGTGACTTCAGGCAGCTGATTGAAGCTCCATGGACCTGTTTCCTCATCGATGACCTTTCATAACATGGAGCTGATTATGGTACCAACATCAGGGAGCTAATTTTTAGGGTTAAATAATATTAGCATAAAGTGCTCAGCATCATATCCAGCATGCGTGTTTACTGCTTCCTCTACCAGTTGTTATTCTGAGAAATATTCCTGGAGAAGATGGTTTTAGAGGGATTTACAAGAGTTAAATAAGTGTATTGCAGGCATAGGAAACAGTATCTTCATGTGACATCCGTATGTGAGGGGGGCACAAACCTACGGGTTAGAGCACAGAGGGCAAAGCACTGGAAGGCCCACTTATGCCATGCTAAGAAGATTCGAATTTCTTCTATACATAATTGATAGTCTTTGCATTGCTTTAAAGACCAGAGAGACATAAAGGTATTTCTTTTCTAGATGTTCTAAAAGATTGGTTTAAAGGGACAAGACTTAAGACAAAAAGCCAGTTAGGAAGGTTTCAGGAGTCTCAATGAGATGAAATTTGGATGACCGAGTGACCACTGGGTTCAGCAAAATAGGAAGTGTGCTGACTTTGCCAAGAGCAGCCCCAGTGAGGCAGGGGGGACGCCTGAGACAGGAGAGGATGGAAGAGGGATGGGAAGTGACATAATGGTGGTGTACATGCATCTCTTTGAAGAAGCAAGCTTAAATAGCGAAGGAGGCATGATCACGAGAAATGGTTTAACTGCCTATTTTCATTTTCGTTTTTACAACCAAGAGTCTTGAGAAAACAATCCAATCAACGTAGCAAAGGAGAAGAAATTGGGGAGAGAGGGAGAGGTTGAGTGGTCTCAGATTAGCCAGAGGAAAGGGACTCAAGAGCACGTACCTGTCACCCCTTTCATATGGGTGAAGTCATCCTCCTGTAGAGCAAGCAGTCACTGTGGCATGGTGATAGCTTTGGTTTGTATGGCACATTTCCCTTGAGTAATTCAAATGACAGGCATATTGCTAGCTCGCTTATACATCTGGCATTTATATAAAAGACTAAAGATCTCATTTTTTGAGAACACTGAAATCCAAAGGGGTGAAGAGATTATAAAACCGAACAAAAGTTTAAATCCATGTCTTCTTACTTTTTTACTGTTTTTACTTATGCTATCTATCTCTGATGTTTTATAAATTTAAAAAAAAATTACATGGGAGTGTGTGTGTGTGTGTGTGTGTGTGTGTGAGTGTATGTGTGTGTGTGTGTGTGTCCTGAATTCCCTTTGGTATGACATTTTCCCCTAGCACTTATGAATAATCATCTCATAATAAGAACCAAGTATCTAGTTTACGTGAAACTCTAATATAATTTCATCTGAAGTGGAGCAAAAAGATATATACTTTTTTATCATACTGAGCATGTTTCTATGACTCAGTAAATTCTCTAATGGAAACAACTGTGTCTCAGTTGAATAACAAAGGAGAGATACAATATAAAATAGAGATGTTTGGGACCTAGAAGAGTAAACCTACAAAATCAATCTTTATTTATCACCACTGTCTCTAAGAAATTATTAATGATATTAATGGGATATTAAGGGACAATAATGTGAGCAAAATGTGTTCATTCAACATAATTAGGTATTGTGGTTTTTGAATAGGTTTTTTTTTTCTTTTACGAGTTTATTAGAGTTGTTGGTTAGCTTAGCCTTGCTGCAAATATTATTTATGTTGTTGCACAAAGTAACCTTCTGAAGGACATTTAAAGCTTGTAAGACCTTAAGGGTTGTGATAACAGCATGAAAGTAAACATTTTATGCACATTTTGGGGATCTCATAGATGGCATAAATGCAACAGTCTGTTGTAAGTGCTCTGCTGAGCTCCCAAACCAACAAGTGCAAACAGCCACCTAATTGCCCAGTGTACCCGCTCCTCTGAAAACAGAGCTTCTCTTCACACTTACTTCAGGAGCATACTGCTTGGACGAATGAGTAACCAGCCAGGATACAGCACATGCAATTAATCAGCTAATGTTATGAGCGTTTTGAGTGTCAGCTGTCACGTAAAAATGTAGCTTTTATGGCCCATAGGCTAACCAAGAAATGAGCCCTCCAATTTATATCTATGACTTTAGTTGATGTGCCTAAATAATTGAAACCCCACTTTGACCTTGGGCATACTGGATGTATTAAATATTTTTGTAAAAGGGGGCAAATTAGTAACTTAAACATGTTTTTAAATGAAACATTTGAAAAGTCTACAGTATCGCTGTCTTCTATGCACTATTTTGAGTTGGTTGCCTGTTGTCCACAGCAGAAAAGACAATGCCCACCCACCTGAATAAATTCTGTGTTGGATTTCACAGGCCAGTGAGGGATATGCTTTATATTTATATCTTAAGGTTTTATAATTACACAGAGATATTATTAAAAACCAACATGTGTGATCATTATTCCAGATACCCCATCTGTTTTGACTGTGTAATTTGGGTTGTAAAATCACATATACAAATTAGCAAGAGAAACTCCCTTGAAAAAATAATAGTTTACGCCTTAGGAAGATGCTGTGATCTGAATTGCTATGTCATATATATAGATCCAGAAAAAACAGCCAAAGCCACTGTGTAAAGAAGCAAAGAGAATTCAGCCGTAATTTATTCACATAACAAAGAGGAGGAACTCCTTTCCTTTCTCCTGATTGAAGATAATGTGGTTATTTTTCCTATATGGAACAACCACAAAATATTCTACAGTTATGTCAACTCACAAATCTACGCACAGTTTTCAAACTAACACGGACTGGATTTCAAAATGAGAATCTCCCAAGTCTGAATGTTTTTTAAATTGTTTTCTTTTGGGAAATCATACCAAAAAAATTACAAAAATTTGTATTTAAGGTAATTCTTCAATTCAGCTATTCCTCACAGCAATCAGAAAGGAACTGAAATTGAATAATGTTTGAATATTTTAACAGAAGAAAGCCCAGGCTGAAATAGGGAAGATTTAAGCGATGAGGCAGAACACGGTATGTGTCATGCAGAGCAATTACACCCGAAGTCTCTTGAGAAGCCAGGGGAAGCAGAGGCTTTCAGCCGCCCAATGTGTAATGATATCTCAGCCAGGCAGACGCTGAGGCGTAGAAGAGCACTGAGCTTAGATGACTTCTAGTCTTAAAGCTCAAGGTTTGAAGCTTGTTTCTTTGATTCTAATTTCATTCTTGCAAATGTGCTTTTCTTTACCATGTGAATGTGTGACAAAGCTATCATTTGATCTCTCGGTTGCAGTCAGACTTCATGCTCAGCTGAGGCCATTATAAACTGCCTTTGTACTGTTCTTTCCATTAGATTTTTCAATATGAAAAATAAAATCCCAGGATTCTCTACACTGTGTTCTTTCCCTTCAAGAATCATGATCTTTAAAACACTTTTGAAATGGACATTTACAATTATAATTACTTTATGTTAAAAGATTCTTCTTTTCTTGGTGTAGTATAATGATCTTAAAAATTCAGATCCAGTTCTTATAATCTATATTATTCGTTCATTTGCATCAAAGTAAATTTAATCTTGGAAAATCTTTGCTTAAATGCAAAAAAAATGGGAAAAGAATTTGGATAAAAGGTAGAATACCATTTCATTACATTTTAAAAGCTTAATAGTGTCTTCAAAGTAATGTATAATACTTTATTTGTTATGGTCACCTCATCCCCCACCACCAGCACATACCCTGTCTACTCCCATCTTACTCTTTCTTCCTTTTTCTCTGTAGTTTGGTCCAAATCATGGGTTGGGAAAGAAATCAGAGTTTATGGTGATTGATAGTGCTGAAGTAAGAATTGAGTAATTTTGCTTAACTGTATCATCTTCCCTTTTTAAAAACTTTTAACTGAACTACAATATACATATAGAAAGATGTATTTTATACATTTTTGCAAACTGAACACACCCAGCACCCTGCTCAGGAAATACTGACTGTGCCTTAGAAGCCCCTTTCCATACTCCCTCCCCTTCCCCTCCACCCCCACCCAGGACAACCACTCTGCAGACACCCGGCAGCACGTGTCAGTGTCACCTGCTGGTTTAACTTCATCTGCCTGGAATCATTCAGTCTGTACTCTGTTATTGTGTCTGGCTTCCTTCACTCACTGTTATGTTGTGAAATCCACATTCTTGCATTGAGATGTAGTTACCTCGTTCAAATATTTAAATAAATCCAAATGTATTTTTCCATTCAACTGCTAGTGGGCATTTGGACAGTTCACATTTTGGGACTCTAACAACTGGCACTGCTGTGGCCAAGGGATGTCTTGTGCCTTATATGGGTGTGCACTCATTTCTTGCAGGCACTCACCTAGGAGAGGACCTACAGGGCTGCTGGGTGTACCTGTACTCATTTTTAGTTGATGCTGCTTCTCTCTCAATAACAGCAAAGAGTGCATAGGAACTGCCGTCCAGAAAGAGAACACTTCCTTGCTTTTAGGAGGTTTGATTCAGTGCCTCAGCAGTGAGATTTGAAATACTTACCCTTCAAGCAGCCACTCATCTTCCTCTATGTTGACTGGCCCTTATGCACATCTGTAGAACCAATGATGCCAGGTTTGCAAAATTGTGAAGAACCCTCTGAGTTTCCAAAAAGAGCTTCTCATCTGTTCTTTGTAGTTTCACAGTGCAATGACCAAGTGGTGCTGAGTTCTAATTCATTTATTTACAGAGTTCTATTTCTACTCCCTAGAATGTACTAGAGAAGTAAATTTAAAATGGTATCTTGTTCCTAAGGAGCATACAAGCTTTGGGGAGTGTAAATATCTCTAATACCAATTAAAATGGGGGTGGAACCCGTTTTTAAAACATGTAAACAAGGTGACTGTTGGTATCATATGGTAACATATGTTAATATATTCAAGGATATTTGATAAAATATATCTTGCCATTTCTCTGACATGTCCCTTTACAATTTTTTTTTTTTTTTTTTTTGAGACGGAGTCTTGCTATGTCCCCCAGGCTGGAGTGCAGTGGCACAATCTCGGCTT
>NW_012101754.1:498764-505691 GCF_000951045.1 Mandrillus leucophaeus | reverse complement strand
TGCTATGTCCCCCAGGCTGGAGTGCAGTGGCACAATCTCGGCTTACTGCAAGCTCCGCCTCCCGGGTTCACACCATTCTCCTGCCTCAGCCTTCCAAGTAGCTGGGACTACAGACACCCACCACCACACCCGGCTAATTTCTTTGTATTTTTAGTAGACGGGGTTTCACTGTGTTAGCCATGATGGTCTCAATATCATGACCTCGTGATCCGCCCACCTTGGCCTCCCAAAGTGCTGGGATTATAGGCATAATCCACCACGCCCAGCCTACAAAATGTTTATATCTGTACTTTGTCTCAACCTTCATTAGTTTGTTAATGACAGATGCCATTCAGGTTAAACAACACAGGAGTCTAATTTTATTCTCTTCTGTGAATCTAAGGACACACATACTCCACACCAACAAATTTATTCAATCAATAAATAGATATTTTATGTTTATCTCTCTACACTTCAGGGTATATCTAAAATCTTTTATTTCCCATTCGTCTGCTGGAGAGTTTAGTTTAGAGTTGAGTTCCACCACCTGATCAACGCCATTATTCCTTCACTGAATATTTGCTCAGCTCACCTTGTGTCCAGCGCCATGCCAGCCACTGGCCCTGGAATAATGAGCAGATCCTACACGGTTCCTGTCCTCACCAAGTTTACAGTCTCAGGGAAAAGAGATCTGTTGTTCAAGGGATCACACAATATAGCCTCAAACGACAGTACGTGTAGGGGGTTTAACGGCATTCTCCCAAAATGTGTGTCCAGCTGGATCCTCAGAATAAGACCATCTTTGGAAAGTGAGTCTTTGCAGAGGTAATCAGTTAAGTTAATTGTTCTGGATGATCCAGTGTTTGGCATTTATAAGGAAAAGGAGAGTGGGATCAGACTCAGAGACACAGAAACACACAGGCCAAGAAGGTCACGTGGAGACAGAAGCAGGGATGGGGCATTACAGCTACAAGCCAAGGACCTCCAAGCATGGCTGAGAATCACGAGAAACAAGAGAAAGGCAAGGAAGGACTCTTCCCTGGAGCCTTCAGAGAGAGCATGGCCCTGCTGGCACCTTGATGTTTGACTTCTAGCCTCCAGAATGCTGAGAGAGTAAATCTCTATTGTGCTAAGCTAACGATCTAGTGGTAACATGTGACAGGAGTCCTAGGAAACTAATGTAATGTGGATTCAATTGAACCGTAAGAAAATGCAGATTTTCAACTGCTTTGAGCCACACAAACAGCAATATTATAGGATTCATCCTAACATGTTATGAGCTTGTAAGAGGAAAACCTTGTCAGAGAAAGCTTCTCTGAGGAATTTCTAGTAGAATTGAAATCTGGAGAACAAGTAGAATTTGATGGAGTTCAAGAGAGAAAGAAGAAGAGAGGGGAGCCCGGCAGAGGGGCGGCAGAGGGACGGGAGGTACGGAGGTTCTGAGGTAGAGGGTGCAGATCTTTCCAAGCAACTGAAGGATGTGACTGGAACCTGGTGTGGGGATAGGGCTAGCTGAGGCTGGACAGGCAGGGAGGCACCAAAACAAGGCCTTTGAGCCTAGATCAAAGATTGAGATTTTGACCAGGTATGGCAGCTCACACCTATAGTCCCGGCTACTCAGGAGGCTGAGGCAAGAGGATCACTTGAGCCCACAAGTTTGAGCCTGGCCTGGGCAACACTGCAAGATCCCATATCTTTTTTTAAAAAAAAAAGTTTCTATTTTTGTTTGTTAAAACAAAAGTTTCTATTTTTGTTTGTTAAAAGCGGTGGATAGCCAGGCGTGGTGGTGTATGCTTGTAATTCCAATGACTTAGGAAACTGAGGCTTGAACCAGAAGGCAGAGGTTGCAGTGAGCCAAGATCACACCACTGCACTCCAGCCTGGGTGACAGAGCAAGACTTATCTCAAAAAAAAAAAAGAAAAGAAAAGAAAAGAAAAAGGCAATGGAATGCTATTGAAAGGTTTTAAGACAGAGCATGAGAAATTACAATAACCACAGAATGAAGAACAGATTAGAAAGAGCTGAAGCAGACGGAGAAATCACTGCAGGGAGTGCAGGAGCCCAGTGGTACATTGGCCAGGGAGGCACTGGTGGGGATGCAGGCAGTGGGCAGGCCAAGAGGTTTTTAGGAAAGAACTCTGTGTTTTCATTTCAATGACATGTCCCAATTAATATACCATTTGCCCTTTTGTCTCTTCGAAGACATTGAATTCTCATAAAATATACATACAGTGCTGATACATCTAGAGCCCCCAAGTCAACTCTTCTGACCATGTGTCTCTATTCTGCTGCCCATGAAGTCTCTTGGAATAGAAGTAGTGCCTTCATTTTTTTCTTATTTCTCTCTTTGCTCTCTACCTTGTGTTTCCAAGCACTTTGTTCCTATATTTACCCAGAGTGGCCATTCTATTTTATTATCATTGTCTGTTTATAGAACCATCTATCCAGTTATACTGTGGGCTCCATGAGAGCGAGTGCCTGACTTATTTGTTTTTATATCCCCTGAACTTAGCACAGAACCTGACCTATAAGATTTGATTTATAAGTGACAGTATCCATGCATAAATAAATGAGTCAGCAAATGCATGAGTTAACAAATACTTTATTTCTGCTTTATCTTATCACCTTTGGCCGGATATAACTGCCTTACACTCTGATCTGATCTAATAAATTAACTGCTTTTTCTATTTCTGCTCTATTTACCACTGACAAATATTTTTCTACTAGTTGTATCAACTTATAGAAAACAAGACTCTTCCTGGTAAATCTCTTTATTCGTATATGGAATTGTTTTTCTGATTGTGTACATCTCACGGAGATGCTACTAGTTTTTGTTTTGTGTCTTTGGGAGCGTATTCCTTGCCATTGGCATCATCATAACCATGGAACTGTTGAGAACATGCCATTTTGCACACATTACTGTGTTGAGCACTCCAGTTAGGAGGGGAGGAGGCAATGAACAGCAGTGATTCCTTCTCTAAGTAAGATTACCATCTAAGACAGAAAAACCAAAGGCTACCCACAAAATCAAATCAGACTTACAAATGGCTAAGGTAAATGTTTATGTTACACAAAACAAAAATGTAAGAGCAATTTCTGCAGCCTACTAAGAAAACCAGAAATCAGGATCATCTCATCATGAGCTCACAACCAATTGGATAGTTGAATTATCCATCATACTGAAATGGGAATGTTTCCCCAAAAAGAAGCCTTCATCTTCTCCTTAGCCAATTTGTATTTCCACGTGTAAGAGGGATGCATTGCCAATTCTCTTCCTGTTTTAAAATCTCTCTTGGCCTCTAATTCTTATCTTTCCACAACACCTAAGACAAATTGTAGTTATAGAGTAAAAGCATACCCAAAAAGGAGGTAAATGAGCAGATAGTTTTTGAAACCTGCCTCCCAAACCCCTCCAAAAAGGCAGCCTGAACTAAATGTACTATTTGAAAGGGATCAGCGTTAAAAGATGCAGTTTGGGGAGCTGGGACAGAAGACAGGGCAGACATGGGGAAGTGTGTTCCAGTCTGCAGAAGGTCCGGGAGAAGGGGAGAGGTAAACAGAAGTAAAGAGGGACTCCAAGAGACATCTGCACTGGGAGAGAAAAAGAGAGCATAGGAAAGTGCAGCATGAATTGTGCCAGCCACAGTCCACCTTCACAATATCTTAGTTCAGCCTTGTTCCAGTTTATGATGTTAAACCTGAGCTTCCCTGAAACTCAATTTGTAGAAATATAAATATATACTCTTAAATAAATCCATTTGATTGTCATTTCTCACAAAGATATCGTATGGCATTTAAGTTCGTCGTGTCCAAACATGTTTGCAGCTAAATAGAAAACTCGCTGCATGGACCAAAGGTGGTGGTTCTGTTTTGAGCTTTTCTGTTTTAATCTGCTAGATGACATAACCAATTGTCTTGCCACTGTCTCTCTTTACAAATGCTACTTGGTATGATTCTGTAGTTAATTTTTTTTTATTTTTCATGTTTTTTAAAATTTTTAATTCTAGCTTTATACGTGTGTAAACAAATTTTTTTGTTTAAATATGCAAGTAATAGTAAACCATTCAAAATGTCTGAGATGAAAAGAGGCTTCTCTTTGGGAATAAAATAACATAACGTTTTCCTTGAATTTTTTTTCCGGTTTAGTTTTTTGTTGTTGTTGTTAAGTTTTATTTTTGTTTATTTCTGTAACTCAAAAGTTTTAGCTCATGGAGCAATTTATTTCGGGTAGGAGTCATATACTTGGTAGGCCTTCGCTGCCATCTACTGGCATTTCATGTAATTACTTATTATTGCTTCCATTCTAAAATTAATTTTGTGTAACATGTATAATAGTATTATAGATTCCCCCTTTTTTCTTCTTTCCATTTTTTCTTTAGTTAAAGCAAAGTGAAGCAAATGCAGACACCAAAGAAAAGCTCCCTTTGCGCCTGCGAATCTTTGAAAAATTTCCAAACAGACCACAAATGGTGAAAATCTCAAAGCTTCCTTCAGATTTTACAGTTCCTAAAATCAGGTACCAAAGTATTCCTTTAATTGCGTGTGTCACATACATCGTAAAAGATTCACCATCTTAAGCCTCATTTAACCCTTCTTTTAAGTATATGTGGGTTGGGTGTCTTTCTATTTTAAGTTATTACCTATCTTTCTACTACCTCTACCTCTATTTTTAAAAAATAAATAAACAAACAACTTTGACCTTTTAAGCAATGTATTCAGAGAAGAGTCACTTTATAACTGCAGTAGTCTAAGCAAGAAGGCTGCTTGCCATCGCTTCTCTCTGGGATGACTCCTCGGGAATGGGACGGCCCAGGAAACTGGAGAAGCTGTTCAATGTTGCAGGGATGGCAGGTAGACATCCATCTCTGACCCCAACCATATAAGACTAAAATTGCCTCTGTGGCCCTTTTATCTTCAAGCAAACAGAGAAACCACAGCTGGCCCAGTTTGTGTACTACTACAGCATGTATTTAGCCTACCATGTCAGGTTACCATATAATTTGTCTTCCACTTTTTAAAAGAAGAACCATGGCATTTCTCCACTCATACTAATTTGATTTTCTACCATGTTTGCCCTCCAGTTAAGCAAATGCATAAAAGATGCTTTAAACACCTATTTTTAATAATAAAAGGAAATTCTTCTAGTTATAGCTCAAGAAATTACAAATAGAATTATAGTAATATGTTACTAATTTTAAAAATAATTCTGTGGAGGGTTATAAAAGTATGAGACTGGATGTGGTGCCATAATATTTAAAATTCAGATAGAAATATATTTGCATTTCTAATGTTAAAAAACAAAATTAATTGAATTTGGTAATTCGAAGAGACGTTACTTGAATTTTCATTATGCTTTGAAGATCAGATGAAGGCACTTGCTTTTGAGTCTTAAAATGTAAAATTCTCTCTTAATCATTCTTATGAGAAATGGACATTTAGAGAGAGCAACTAATTCTTCCAAGTCTTAGAGGGGAAAAAAGGTGTTTTATTACCACAATAAGATTCCAAAAACTGGGCTGGGTGCGGTGGCTCACACCTGTAATCCCAGCACTTTGGGAGGCTGAGGCGGGCAGATCACCTGAGGTCGGGAGTTCGAGACCAGCCTGACCAACATGGAGAAACCCCAACCCCACCAAAAAAAAAAAAATTAGCCAGGTGTGGTGGCTCATGCCTGTAATCCCAGCTACTCTGGAGGCTGAGGCAAGAGAATCTCTTGAACCCGGGAGGCGGAGGTTGCAGTGAGCCAAGATTGTGCTGTGGTACTCCAGCCTGAGCAACAAGAGTGAAACTCCATCTCAAAAAAAAAAAAAACAGATTCAAAAAACTACCATCAGTTACTGAGTAATATTGCTTGAAAGTTATTTCAAGGGTTTTGCTTTTTAAGCAGGAGTCACTGAGTTTCTAGGAAGCCATTGCTAATGAAATATTTTCGTCATGGTCTAGTTGTCTATGATCTTTTGTCATTGCTTTATCTTTGCTCAAGCAAACTTATCATTGCAAAATGCTATCACTTGCTCCATTCCATTAATAATGCCTGATGTGCGTATACTTCATTTGCAAAGGGAGAGTTTTATGAAGCAGTTTATCGACCGCCAGCAACAGGACACATGTTGTCTCCTGAGAAGCCTCCCTTCCACCTCTTCCTCGTCCTGCGACCACTCCAAACGCTCAGCAATTGAGGACAACAAATACATCGACCAAAAAGTAAGCTCCGCTGTTTCAAATAACCAGGCTTCTAAAAAGCATGTGTGTTTGAGAAAAGAACTGCAGAGTTCTTTAGGGTCCTGGAATCCAATTTCTCAAGAGAATAATTTTTAAAAAAAGATTTCATTTGTAAAAGATATCATGAAACCTAACATTTTTTACTGTATGCGTTGAAATTTTGCATTTCTCCGTGTCAGCTTTTGAGCTGCGCCATGTAGCAGCCATGAGACTTTGTAAACATCAAGAGCCTCCCAAATCTGCATTTTCTCATGTGCAGAATAAAGGGCCAGGATCTCCAAGGCTCAGTCCAGGTGTAATGACCTGCCACCTCCTGCAGGTACAACTGCTTATGTATACTTATTACATCAGAGAGAATACCAGAGTAGGTTTCTCTAAAATCAGTCAAAAGAATTGCCATTTATTCAATGCTTAGTATGTGGCAGGAACTTAGGGTCAAGAGCTTATTTGTGTTCTAGTTTACCTATTTCTTTATCATTTGAAAAGTAGATGGCAAAATTTTTTTTCAGATTCCACAGCAAAATATTAGTAGGGAACCATATATAAATAAAGAAAATTTAGGTAATAATTTTAAAGAAATGTAACTTTTCATTTATTCACTTTTTAAAAAAATAATATAAGGACTGGGTGCCATGGCTCATACCTGTAATCCCAGCACTTTGGGAGGCTGAGGCCGGTGGATCACTTGAGGTCAGAAGTTCGAGACCAGCTTGGCCAACATGGTG
>NW_012101754.1:487276-498264 GCF_000951045.1 Mandrillus leucophaeus | reverse complement strand
TATGCATAGTATCAAACTATATCTATCAGCTTGGTCACATAACGTCAGTTCAGTTAGAAAATGAAAGATTAATAATTGTACGTTAATATTAAAGAGATTAAACAGTAGAGTTTGCAAAAACATCTAGCTTACTTGCAAGCATTCACTTCGGAATTCCTAGAGTGTTTTTTATTCCTTTACATTGTTACTGCCCTTTTTCTTTTGCTTATAACAAAATCCATATTTCTCTGTGGTCATGTGACAGTAAAATGCCAACTCTTTCATCCTCCAGGATCTTCTTTCTCTCTACATTCTTTCCCTTCCCACAGGGATGAACCCTTTGGAATTCCCTTGCCTTTCTCTTTGTCTTGCCTCACCTTTTTCTCCTCCTTATTCTTGCCTCCCCTTTTTCCTCCTTTTTCACCTCCCCCTTTTCTCCTCCTTTTTTTCGCCTCCCCTCCCCTAATGTGATACTACTTCTCCCGTTTACCTCTCCCCCAGTTCCCAGGTTCTCTGCGTAGTTCAGTCATGTTGCTCTTGATGAAAATGATGATGATTTTCTGTGCAGGATGTCTCTTCTTTTTCAAGGATTTCCATGTGTTGATTTTTCTTCAGCCGTCTAGAGATGCTATTCTACTATCTTTGCAGAATCCAAGATTGTAGATGACAAGTCTGATGCCAATGTCTTTTTTTTTTTCTTTTTAGTAATTAGGCTTTTGTTTGGTAGACTTGGTTTGCTTGTTTGTTTGGGAAAACTTGCAAGATTTTCTGTGTGTCACTGGAGTTCAGAACCTTTCTTAGGATATTTCTTATATGTCTTTTTTCATCAGAACTGCTCCAACGAGAGTGTTTTCAACTCCCCAACTAAGATATTTGCTCAGGGAAATTTCCATTTGTTTTACATTCAATTGTTACTCTTCCATCTGCTTGTTTCTCCCCTAGGATTGCCATCTCTCTGTTTTTGCTCTGTGCTTGGTCTTCCAGGACACTAATTAGATTTCAACTGAGATAATCCTTTGCTTCTAAATTTCTAGTGAAAAATTATGATATGGACATATTACACTTAACTATCCTTAGAGGCTTGCATATTACCCTTAGCTATCCTTAGAGGCTTTACTTTTATCTTTTATTTTATTTTATTTTTTTTTACAGACAAGGTCTTGCTGTGTTGCCCGGGCTGGGGTGCAGTGGTTATTCACAGGCACGGCCATAGTGCATTATAGCCTTGAACTCCTGAGCTCAAGCGATTCTCCTGCATCTACCTCCTAAGTAGCAGGGACTACAGGCATGGCCACCATGCCTGGCTTTTTTTATTTTTATTTTTTTAACTAAACTTGTCACCTCTCTTCTTCACAGTTATAATCCACTCAACACTGTGCACAGGGCATGGAAGCAGAACGTCTTATGTCAGTGGATAAACAAGTGGGAAGATAGTGTCTTGCCTTCAGCCAGTCAGTCTGAAATTGCAGTTTGCATAGACTAGAAAGCAGGTTTTGTTTTGTTTCCAAAGCAGATTGTAATCCAGAAGTCTGGGCTGTGGTTGTGACCACTTATCTCCAGGAAGAGGATTGAGAGCTGATAGGCATTATGGCCAAAGTCACAAAACCATGACATGCTTTTAAAAATCTCTAGTAACACTATCCCACCGGAAACACAAAATTGAAATATGAGTTTATTTTCTCTCTAAAATGAAATGTGATTGTTTCTCATATTTCCTGAACACGGTATTTTGATTTGGTGAGGACAAACATAAAAAGATTCTTGAGAGGTGTGTGCTGGGCTGAGGAGGAGTCTAAAGAGAACGTGACCTGCCCCTCTGAGCGCCCGCCCGAAGCGAACCCTCCCCAGGTACAGTTGGAATAACACGGTTTATCCCGTACAGCATGTATTATTGCTCCCACTTGGAAAGTGGAATGTCAAAAACGTATTTTTTCTTCATCAGAGGACCCTAGATGGGAGGCAGCAAGACAACTGCTCCTGTTACTTATCCATGCTTTCTTAAAGCTTTGACTTGATCTACGTTGTCAGAAAAGTAGACTTAATTCTTTTCAGGATCCACCATTTTCGGCAATAGTTCCCACCGTTCTTGGTGTTCTTCATAACACCCTTGTCGAGTGCCCCTGGGCCAGGGAAATCGAAAGCAGAAAATCCCTCTTCAAAGGATTTCCGTGATAAGGATTTAATTGAAGCAGAAATTGCGGAGACAGCATTCTGGCATTTGTATTATAAATACGGCAAGCCTTTTTCATTTTTATTAAGAAACTTGAAAGCCGCTTAAAAACAAGAGCGCATAAACACAGAACAAAAATTCCAATCATAGACCCTACCACCATTAGCTCCCCTTATAAAGTATTTTCCGGCGAGCACTTGGAAATTTCCATTAAAATCCCAATTGCCTTTGGAGATGCTAGTCACAGTAAAGTGGCAGGCAAGGTTCTTCACTCTACATGAAAAAAAACCACCCAGCCCTCTGCAAATTGTGCAAATGGAGGCTATTTTTCCTCAGTGACTGGAGTGAAAGGAAAAGGACATTAGAGGATGGCTTATCGGTGATTCTCATAACACACACAAAGGAACAATAAAATAAAACTGTTCTCTTAATGGTTATCTTGTACAGGAGAAACTTCTGACTTCGCTGTGCTAGAGGGAATCACCTTTCTCTTTCCAGGGAAAATAGTGAAGCCCCAGGTACCTGAAGACTATAAGTTAAGGGAGGGAAAAAAAACTGACAGCAACCCCGCAAGGGGGCTGGGGTTTGATGAAGCATTGCAGAAAACACAAAAGCACATTAGGCAAGATTTTCTCCCAGTAATTACCCCGGCTTTGAACAGGGATGAGTAATTCCCATGGCAACCTCACTTTGCAGAAACCATGTTTTTAAAAATAGCCCCGGTGGATCACCTTTATTATGCAGTTTAAAATACCTGTCCTTCTCCCAGAAAACAACCAGCAAACAAAAATCTTTAAAATCTTGGGATTGACCCAGATCCTAAAAGGAAGAGACAGGAAAGAGTATTTTCTGCCTGTCATTTGAGACTCCATAGAAACGACCTTCCCGAGTGATTATTCCCCCATCCCTTTATCCTGCTACCTCCCTTGCCTGTGAGCAATTGTGAGACGTTCCTTTTCTTCCTGATTCAAGGATCTTGAGAGGGGCTTTTCCAGTTTCCAAGCAAAAAGCAAGCAAGCAACAGTTTCTACTTGTATTTTTCCTCCATATTATTGAAATTAAACTCTAGATTCCTTAAACAGAGTGGTGATTAATAAAGTGAGATGTGAACTTGATTTTCCAGTAACCCTGTAATAAAAGCAGCCCACTCTATCTTCCGAAGCGAGACATCCAGTCAAGGTCAAGGTCTCACCTGTGGTTGAGTCTAGGGCGTCTCACTGCCCTGTGGCCTGAGGATGGTTCTGTGCTGCTATCTTGGCTGATGCACCATTTCCTATGTCAGAACCTGCAATAGCCTGGGAAGCATGAGTGAACCTCCTAGAGCCACGCCAGCCTGAGACACGTGGAGGATGAGGGCTGTCCCAGCACCTCCACCTCATGCCCCTGTACTTCCCAGCATAGACTCTGAGCCCATATAATAATGAACAGTGAATATGTCTCCAACAGTAGGGCAATGTCTGCCCACCCTCTTGTCAGCCTCCTTTCTGCTGAAGCATATAGATAGTTCTTTAATAAGCCTTCACAATGAACAGCTAGCTTAGGTACAGTAAAGAGGAAAATGAGCATTGGAATGACTATGTGTTGTTTACCCATTTTATTTTATAACTCATCGACATTCATTCAGTCATTCGACAAACATTTATAGAGCACCCATTATTCATTTGCCATCCTCTGGGCTGTGGGAATTCAACAGTGAGCAAGATGCGAACTGTACCCTTGAGAAGCTCATAGTCCAATGGGAGGAGATGCACACACGTGCGTGAAAGTAAAAAGTATTACTGGAACCATGAGGCAGAACCCCCTAAGTTCCCCTTACAGAAGAAACATGATTGATTGATAGAGGAAGAAAGCACCCCAGGCAGAGAGGGACATATCTGCAAAGGTATGCAAAGCATCAGGTGCTTGATGTAACTGTTTGAGGGAAACCGGGTAGAAGAGTGATTAAGTGGTGCAGGTTCCAACCCTCATCAGTGAAGTAGAGATAATTCTCATTTTCAAGGTTTTTGTGAGAATCAAATAATGTAATCATGTTAAATACCTAGTGTTGCACCTGGGCTAGCATATGTTCTGTGCCTCTCCAACCAGATAAGAAAGATTACTGTTATTAAACTGTACCATGAAGTCAGACTCAGCAAACAGACTTCTATTCATCAATTAGGACAAAAGACTTTTACATACATTTAACCTTCAGATGTAACAGTCTAGTCGAGTGCAATATATTAATTACTGATCAATTTCCTTATTGTACATGAGTCTGATTTTTTTTTTTTTAGAGTTTGATTTTTGTTGATATTTTAGTTGCTATCACCATTGTCTACATAGTGTCTTCAAATCTGAAGAAGTAAGTTAAGTCATTCTGGAAAGATTTACTCTTCTGTTTTGTTGATTGTCATACAGCATTTTATAATGTTCTATGTGATTGTAGAGTGCTTGATAATTTGTTCTGGTAAATCCTCGCATAGCAAGTTACTCAGCCTGATCTATAATTTCCAGGATGAATGAATGTTCGTTCACCTTAGAGAGAGAGAGAGAGACAGAGACAGAGAGAGAAGGAAAGAGAACAGCCTGTTTTCATCTTTAGGGCTTTTGCTCTCTTGAAAGAATTTTTTTAAAATAATGGCTTAGCATCTCTGCAGTACCATTCAAGATGTATCTCCAGGAAAAGACTGACAGATGACATGATGCTACCATGTAACTATGGGTTGTATCTCAAAGGGAAGAATTGGTGTTCATCATGTCAAATATGAAAACTCTATACACTTCTCTCTAGCTTAAAAATGCTTTAGTAGATAATGGATTCCCAATTTAGCCACAATAATGGAAAGGAAATAAAAAGATGCATAATATAAAATCTAACCAATTTTTCTTCTTACTGGTCTTTGCAGTACATCCTCAAGCTAAAAACAAAGTATCTATGTGTGTGAGCACTCACCCTTTTGTCCAGCAATCATTTTTGCAGACCGTTATATGCAAACAGTTTGCTGGGCCCTGAGTAAACAAACACACCTTTCTATCCTCAACTAACATAAGAGTAGGAATTCCCTCTCAATGATTATTTTTGCAGAATATTTAATTGTGTAACCATTTTTAGGTTGGAATTATATATCAGCTGTTTGTATTCCTTAGTAAATGTTCATTGAGAGTCAAAAGTAAATCAGTCTAGGATTAAGAATTGTTTATAGGTAATATAAAAGAGTTTTAATCACATTTTCTATATTATGTACAAAAGAGGTATCAAGGAGTTAAGGCTGTGCTAAATCTATCTTGGAAATTTACATTTTACTCTTCCTTTTAAACTTTTTCTTATTCCGAGTATAGTTTTACTTATAAATTTTCTCTTCTATTAAGTGTCATGCTAGTCTCAGTGTGTTGTATTTGCTGCTGCTGATGGTGTTCAGTCCAAGTCCTGTCTCCTTGTGTTGCCACAGATTTTAAATTTGGAATTTCTACACCCATAATCCCAGCACTTTGGGAGGCCAAGGCTGGTGGGTCACCTGAGCTCAGGAGTTTGAGACCCTCCTGGACAACATGGTGGAACCCCATCTCTACTAAAATACAAAAAATTAGCTGAGCATGGTGGCACACACCTGTAGTCCCAGCTACTCGGGAGGCTGAGGCGTGAGAATTGCTTGAGCCTGGGGGCGGAGGTTGCAGTGAGCCAAGATCGTGCCACTGCACTCCAGCTTGGGCGACAGAGCGAGACTCCATCAAATTAAAAAAAAAAAAAAAAAGTGGAATTTCTAAATTCACAAACAGGTTAAAAGCATCTGACATTTACTCTAGAATCACAAGCCCACTCACCTTCTTTTGTCTGTGCAGATTTCCAATCTTTGCCTTCCTGTTTATATTAGATATAATCATAAAGTCATTTTGTCTTTTACTTTTGTAATTAAAATCTACCTAGCATATATTTATAGTTTATCATTAAATACTATATATTAAACCTATCTAAATTTGTTTCAGTAATCAAAGATATTGCTTTTCCCTCATTTTTTGCACAATTAGTTTCATTATTTGATGTGTAAGATGTTAGACTTTTGACCACAGGGACCCCACGCTACTGTGTTAGTGGCCGAAGCATTGTCATAAAATTCAAGTGCAAAAATAATCAGATCAATTAAGTTTTAAATTGTTTAGTTTCTAATATTACAAGATGTTCCTATATATCAAGTTAGTTGATTCATTTCAGAATAAGCAGTCCCTCTTTGTAATTTTTACCTCATTCATATTTCTTATTTTCAAGGACTAACTACATTAAAATACATAAAACAGAAAAAGGAGTAAAAATTGAAAATAATATTTTAATATGAAATTAATTCAATTTTTGAATCTGAAATGAATTCAATTTTTGTCTAGCACTGTGCACAAACAATGCACAGTGCTAGACAATGAAAGAAAATGTAACAAACAAAGAATACATTATCCATATCCTAAGGAGTTTCCAATCTATTGGAATTCACAGAAAGATAAAAAGATGTTTCACACAGGGCAGGGATCAACTTGTACTGGGTGCCTTGGAGCCCAAAGGAAGGGTGAAGATTTAGCGTATGTGTGGCGTGCACACACGTGCACATGCAGGTTTATATGCATATTTTAACTCCTACACATAGTGTTTTTACAGAGTTCAGAACATATGATATTGAAATAACTTACAAGAAGAAATCTTGACCCATCGTCTAAAATTCTCTTTTCACAAAATTCTCATTTTAAGATACTCTTCAAAGCTTCATAACGTGGCATTATAATGGTATTCACTTTTATATATATCCATAATCAAAATTTTAATCTTGCTGATGCTCACATTAATCACCTTTTAAAATTTTCTTTCTAAGCATAACGTCAATTCCAGAGAAAGTTTATTTTATAGAAACATCTTGCCAAACACATGATCTGTCGTATGCACTTTGGGATTTATTTTGAATTCATGGGTGCATGAAAATTCAACTACAGTCAAATGAGATATCACCTTCAACCCATGCAATTTTAAATAATTGCTTATTCCCAATTACTATATTTTATTTGGGAGACTTATTAAATAAAGTGACTCATTACAATAATTACACTACACCTTTCTAGCAGAAATGACATTCATCAAGCCGTATTCATTGGATGATGGTTTTGTGCCTTATGGTCATATGTTTTTATAATCACTTTCCCATTTATTATTAACCTGTTAATATTTTTAAAGTGAGAAAAGAAAAATGGAGCCACTCAAATTTTTCTCAGTTAGAAACAGAAATGTATTGTTAACATTGTAAATCAAAAAAATGACTGAATATTTATAATACTTGTGGTATGCTTTGTCAAATATATATTGATGGCTTCATTCTGAAGGTGGTTTCTAGGGTCAAGCTATGGTTCTTTAGTGCAGCATCTTTATAGGTCTAAGCAGTGCAGCATCCCAAAGGAATCTATATTCAAGATAGGTCTGTGGTTACTTCTGGGTGATCGAATTAATCAAATTAATATTCTGATTGATTGAGAGTTTTGATGGATCCCAGATTTTAAGGAATCAGTAAGTGTAAAATATAAAAAATGTGATCATACTAGCTTTAAAGAGTTAGGAAATGTATTGATCTCTCTCAGTGCTTCAGGGTCATTATACTGAAAATGAATTATACATATGTAGAACAAACAAAAAGTTGGTTAGTTTCGATTTTGCATTAGGATGTGAGAATAGCAAAAGTTTATAATATGTGTAAACCAAATATTTCAAGTCAAGCAGGTAATATTTTGTTACAATATAATTTAGAAAATGCTTTTTTATACTAAGCCTAGTGACATTTTAGATAGACATCATAATTCAGTGAAAAGATTTTAACACTGAAGCTGCAGGATCCAGAGTTCTAGTAATAATTTTGCAATTTATTATCTGAGTGAACTTAGACAACTTAATTTTTATGAGTCTTAGATCTTTAATCTGGAAAAAAAGATAATAATACCTTACCTGCCTATGAGGATTAGTTTGAAGATTACGTTTAAAATATGTGTATATCCCCTCAGCACAGATCAAGGAGCCAAGAAATACAGATGTAGAAGCTTTAAAATGTACATTTTTAAGTGCGCAATGGGCATCTATAAAATTCTTCATTCAATGACTAGAGAATAACATTCTAATTCAAGAACACATGAATGAGTTTTAAATGTAACCATTTACTATACCACAAGGACATCTAAACATATGCACATCAATGTCCTAGAAAAGATAATATTTGACCAAAATGTAATAAAATCCAAAACCTAACAATAAGAAAATAACAACCACAAAAAAAACCCTACACATTCAGAAATTTAAAACTACTTTCAAATAAGCAAAGAAGAAACACCAATGAAAATACGAAAATATCTACAACTAAAAAATAATGAACAAAAGATACATCAAACTTGCACCAAACTTGTGGGAAGTAGTTAATGGCATTTTTAGAGGAAAAAATATAGCCCTGAATGACTATCTAGTAAAGAAAGGCTTAACGTAATCTTCCAAGCATTCATTTCAAGAATTTAGAAAAATTAACCAAGAAAACACTAAGAGAGCAGAAAGAAAGAAATGATAAAGAGAAAAGCAGATATTCATCAAATGGAAGGAAAAGAAGTGATAAATAATATCAACAAAATTGAAATTTTGATCTTTGAAAACAGTCATAAAATTGATAAATCTACTTCAAAATTCAAGAAAAAAATGAAGGAGCCTTCTTCTATAAAGATGACAGAGGTATTGGCATTGTTTTTTAATCTTGAATTCCCACATGAAAACAAAAAGAATACCGATATATCAAAACCCCAATTCTATAGTTAATGTTTACCATAAAACTCGGTAATCCACAAACCCTAAATAAAAGCAAGTGTAGACAAACAAATAGCCGCATGATTTGCATGCTATTAGTGTCTGTGGGAGGAAACCAAGCTTAGTTACAGAGCATCCAGTGTTCATGGAACAGTAGAACATCTCCTTAGCTCCATTCTGAAATAAAAAATCCAGGAGCGCAATCAAAATTGAACAAGCCAGGGACAAGAGTGATCAGGATAAAAGCAGAGCCAGACAAAATTTGCAGGGGGAGGAGGATTGGGAAACAGAGCTTTGAAATTCCAGAAAGAAAGCTACCATATTTGATCACTATATTAAAACAACAGAAGAGGAAACTCTGAAGTTAGAAGAGAAATACTAAACTGTTTGGGAAAGCTAATTTTGTATAAAAACGAGTAAGAGAAAATTGTCAAAGCCAAATTCCTTGCAAGGGTTATTATAAGAAAAAAACAATGAGCAGAATACTGTCCCCATAGACAAGGAAAGCAGCCCATAAAAACGTGCTCTAACCAGCTCAAACTGTAGCGTACTATTGAAAAATTAGTTAAAAGACATTAAAAATTACATCAGGATGAAATAGCTCAAAAGAAAAAGTTAGAAAAACTCAGAAATGAGGTACCAGAACTCAGAAAAGTTATAAATTAAAGCAATGAAGACTAAACTAGAAGGAACATAAAGAGACCTCAGATGATTCAAAAGTGAGAAATAGAAAATGAAGAAGAGGAATTTTTTTTAAAATCAAAGAGAAATGAAAAAAAAAGATGAAAATGGATTTGCAAGAAAAATGACAAATAGAAGAAAGTCAAAAGTCCAACATCTGCATTATAGGTGTCCCTAAGGAAGAAAAACCACAGCAAGAGAATAAAACGTGTACTAAACTTTCCTGAAACGTAAAAAGATTTGAAACTATATATTGACAGCACACACCTAAAAATACTGGAGTAAATGATTAAAAGCAATACACACACCAGACAAATGACAGGTCTTTAAATTTAAAAAAAAAAAAAAAAAAAAAAAAAGTATCTAGCCCAAATAAGAACAAGTGATTTATAAAGAAAAGAACATTAGATTATCACCAGATTTTTCAGCAGCAATGCTTTATGTCAGAAGAAAGTAGAGTAACATATATAGGATGCCTAGGGAAAGAAGAGCTGAACCAGATTTTTTCCATCCTGAAAACTGACTTTCAACTTTCAAGGTCAGAGAAACTGCTTTCAGATCTAAGAATATGAGTAATGTAAGATACAAGTAATCTTGTTTCAATGAGCCTTTAATCTACTAAAAATCATGCCTCAGACAACCTAAATGAACTCCAAAAAGGACTCTTAAATCATTTGGCATAAAAATTCACATTCATATGTAAGGACTAAGACTACATAAAGATAACAGGAAGAGTAAAATATGTAACAATTATTTGTTCTAGTATGGATAGAGTACAGATATACAAATGAGGAGGTGAATGGGAAGAAGATATGCAAACCCTTAAGATATTCAGAAGTTTTCTTGGTTGTGTATTTTTATTGAGACTATTGTTTATGAAATGTAAAATAAAACTATTGTTTATGAAATGTGAGACAATCTAATTCTGGCATTCCTTGTGCTCTTGATAATCAAGAGTGCTCTTTGTGGAGAAAAAAGGGGAGACATAGATATCATATAGAAAAGCTTAGGTAAAAATAAAAATCCTAAGGAAAAGGTGGCACGTATATACCATGGAATGCTACACAGCCATAAAAACGAATGAGCTCATGGCCTTTGCAGGAACATGGAAGAAGCTAGAAACCATCATTCTCGGCAAACTAACACAAGAACAGAAAACCAAACACCGCATGTTCTCAGTCATAAGTAGGAGGTGAACAACGAGAACGTATGGGCACAGGGAGGGGAACATCACACACCGGGGGCCTGTCAGGGGACAGGGTGGCAAGGGGAGGGATAGCATTAGGAGAAATACCTAATATAGATGACGGGTTGATGGGTGCAGCAAACCACCGTTGGGACATGTATACCTATGTAACAAACCTGCACGTTCTG
>NW_012101754.1:484700-487191 GCF_000951045.1 Mandrillus leucophaeus | reverse complement strand
AAAATCAATTAACCATATAAAATTAATAAGTAAAAGTCAATAATCAAGCATTTATCTTGGCTTTTCCATACCAATTTTGCTACTGGTAACCAAATAATAAAGGAGGGAAAGCACCTCATTATAAAACTATCCCAACTAATAAGTGAAAAATAAATGACAATTTTGCAAACTGAATGAAGTCAACGGATCTAAGAAATGAACATCAAGACCCATAGCATCACAAAAAGAAACACACACGCTCTGTTCCTTTCGATGGAAGAATCTGATGCCACCTATGGCCTTGCCAAAGGGATGAAACCAGAGTCTGTCTGATGAAACCTCTGGAACCAGCTGCCAATTTTCAGGAAATAGAAGACAGAAGAACGTGTTGAACTGTACCAAGAGTGTACTTTCGGCAAAATCCAGACTCTCTTGGCTGGGTGTGGTGGCTTACTTCTACAATCCCAGCATATTGGGAGGCCACGGCAGGAGGATTGCTTGAGTCCAGGCATTTTAAGACCAGCATGTGCAACATGAAGAAACCCCATCTCTTTTTTAAAAATGTTACTTAGCTGTATGTGGTGGCTACTCAGCTACTCAGAAGGCTGGGACAGGAGGATCACTTGAGTCCAGGAGGTCAAGACTGCAGTGAGTCATGATAATGCCACTGTATGCACTCCAGCCTGGGTGACAGAGTGAGACTCTGTCAAAAAAAAAAAAAAAAAAAAAAATCCAGACTCTCAAAAACTACAGGTCGAATGGCCCAAGTTTCTCTGTTTTAAGGGGAAAAAAGAGTAACATGTACATTAATTAGAAGACATTGCCAAAAAATCAGCAAGATTCATACATTGGAATGTCTTTCAGGTCCAAATTATTCAATCACAAATAACTCTATGGAAATTGAGTTGAAGTTTTGAATTATGTGTTAAAGTATATAATTCTGGAAACGTGTTTTAACTTAGAAGTTCAAGACTTTAAAAATATCTCTATATTGTGATAATTTAAATTTAATTTACTTGTTTTGAGTTATTAATCCTGTCAAATAATTGTTATCTGAGGCAGTTGGATGTTTTCAGTTTACAAACAAAACCAAAGAAAATCTTTTTCAATGAATCTTTGACTTTTTTCAAAGTAAACTCTTTGTAATTACATCATTCATCTCCTTCCTTTGTATTCCCACATCTCTGATATGTTTAGATCCAGAAAGAGCAATTACTCCTTTCATAGCTGTAATTTACAATTTCAGATCTGAAATTACTTATCATGAAATGGATCTCCGTATTCTTTGTTTTGCTAATTATTTCAGGTGATTGTCAATAGCTTTTAGAGCCAGAAGAGGGCACTGCAGAGCAGTGTAGCTCTGAGTTTTTGCGACTAGCACAGTCTGAGAATGCCCTTTGCCAAAAAAATGTGCAAAGCTTTACTATAGAAGTAAGAAAAAAAGAAGGGAATAACTAGATAATCACTATAGGCCTTCTTTATTTAGTAGAAAAAAAGAAAGTATATAACCATCTGAATACATATCTAGGACATCAAATATAATATCAAATATATATATGTATAAATAGATGAAAGAAGACACGCGTGTGTGTGTGTGAATCCTTTCCTTCTTTTAAGAACATCCCGAAGGCCGGGTGCGGGGGCTCACATCTATAATCCCAGCACTTTGGGAGGCCGAGGTCAGTGGATCACTTGAGGTCAGGAGTTCGAGGCCAGCCTGGCCAACATGGTGAAACCTCGTCTATGCTAAAAACACAAAAATCAGCCAGTGTGGTAGTGCATGCCTGTAATCCCAGCTAATGGGGAGGCTGCGGCCACAAGTATTGCTTGAACCCAGGGGGCGGAGGTTGCAGTGGGCAGGGATCACGCCACTGCCCTCCAACCTGGGCAACAGAGTGAGACTCTGTCTCAAAAAACAGAACAAAACAAAACAAAAGGAACATCCCAAAGCTAAATCTGATGTTTCTCTATTACAATATTTATTCTCCTGCTACCTCTGGCTTTAGTTATAAAAATAGTTCTCAAGTACCCCCTTGTGTGGATTAATACTGTATTTTGTCTTAGATCAAGTTCAGGACAAAGGCCATTTAATAGCCTTTTAGCAATCTTGTTCAGGGCAGAAATCATTTAGGCAATAGTGTACCAGGTATTATCCCAAAGGTTTTTCCCAACATGAAATTGCAGGGACAATAGATAAGTGACTGGATTCAGACTCTCATCTTCCACTGAGGGAAAAACAACTAACACATGTCTTTGTCCTTTCAAGACGAAATAAGAGTTATGGGATCTGGAGGCCTCTCTTAAAACTCACTGTCACAGGGCCTCTGTGCCTGGGTCTGCCTCAGGACTATGTGTGTTCTTAGGTGTCTAAAGAGCAGATGCACCATGATGATGGGGCCACCAGCTGAGTCTTCCATCTCCAAAAGCAGCTCCAAGCAGCTTTCCTTAGGAGCTGAGCTTTCAACTCAGAGAGGTTAAATCCATGCCAAAAGTCAACTCTTGGCCAGGCACC
>NW_012101754.1:483145-484510 GCF_000951045.1 Mandrillus leucophaeus | reverse complement strand
GCTGAGGCAGGAGAATCACTTGAACCTGGGAGGCAGAGGTTGCAGTGAGCCAAGATTGCGCCACTGCACTCCAGCCTGGATGACAGAGCAAGACTATCTTTAAAAAAAAAAAAAAATTATGCCAAAAGTCAACTCTTTCAGGAGGGGAGAAGTAGGGAAGTTTCATGATTCATCATTGGAAATAGCATATATGTGCTACCAAGAAAATGGAATTTCCAAATGGATGGTATCTACTCTTGTCTCCTTGTCCACACATTAATTTTTCTCCCAAGAATTCTAGTGAATCATGAAACCAATTCAGTTTTTTCATTTTTGAACAGAAAAATGAATGAACCAACTTTCCTCATGAGGGGGAAATTGCCAGTATGTTCAGTGATGCTGATCTTTATTACATATTTGCTGTAAAATATGAAAAGTGGATTGCTAGTTTTGATGTTATCCAGGTTATCGTTTGTGACTAAAAAGACCTGTTTGTTACTCTGGTTCTTCTCCACTATGGCTTTATGAACACATTGGTTGACATTATAGCATTTGTTCACAGCTTTGTTTGTAGAATGGGGTGCTGTGAGTTTGTACCTCCACATACCTAACCCTTGTTGAAAAGAAACTAACTGGGTGGTCTATTTTTACTGAGTACAGAGTTTTCTGTCTTCCGAGGGTTTCTTTCCCCGCTCAACTTTGAAACACAGGATGCCCTGGAGGGCTTCTTGCCTGGTTTCAAGATCTGGCTAGCACAGCACTTATACAGGTAGTTTGCACCAAATTAACTTGCCCTGTGCACACATGTCCACTTCAGTCCTTCACCCAGCGCCGCCTTTGCCTCTAGGACCCTTAGCCTTCCTTCAAGACCCAGTATAACCTCCACTTTTTCAGTGAAGCCTTTGCCGACTAGTCCAGACTCGCTGTTCCACCTCAAAGAGCTCCAGCCCCTCTCATCTCGTTTTTTCTCCTCTACGTATCATCTAGCGCTGTGCCATCTACCGCACTGTACTTGTCACTGATGATCTCATGTGTCCTACCCTCATCTTCCTATCTAGGCTATTCCCTACTAGAAACCAAGAACTCCAAATTCTATTTACCCTAAATCTCCTATGGTCACTAATACCATGCTAAGTACTCAGTAAATCTAATGTATTAATCTATTGATCAAAATGAACAAGTTTCAATTACTATCTTCAGTCTGACTACTGGAGTTACACCTTCCAGTTGTTTATTATTTGTTCTAGTTATTTATTATTGTAAATCTATTTATTATGTATTATTATGAGAACATAATGGCCCATGTCCCTGTTTTCTCTTTGCCCTTCTTCTGCCTGCTCTAACTCCTTGTACGCCTTCCACCAATCTAACATCTGCAACTAGTAA
>NW_012101754.1:433130-483095 GCF_000951045.1 Mandrillus leucophaeus | reverse complement strand
GCACTGTACTTGTCACTGATGATCTCATGTGTCCTACCCTCATCTTCCTATCTAGGCTATTCCCTACTAGAAACCAAGAACTCCAAATTCTATTTACCCTAAATCTCCTATGGTCACTAATACCATGCTAAGTACTCAGTAAATCTAATGTATTAATCTATTGATCAAAATGAACAAGTTTCAATTACTATCTTCAGTCTGACTACTGGAGTTACACCTTCCAGTTGTTTATTATTTGTTCTAGTTATTTATTATTGTAAATCTATTTATTATGTATTATTATGAGAACATAATGGCCCATGTCCCTGTTTTCTCTTTGCCCTTCTTCTGCCTGCTCTAACTCCTTGTACGCCTTCCACCAATCTAACATCTGCAACTAGTAAGCCACACAGAACTGACCTTGGGGAGTATATCTTTGAATTTATAGTCAGCATCCAGGATGGTTTTCTCCTTAGTTCTCTTCTCTGGAGTGATTTTATCATCGCCAACTAGGAAGCAAGCTTGAATGCCTGTTTGGTTCATTCCCCATGCCTGCAAGCAAAGCAACTCCTAAACTCATTGTTCAGATTAGTGTTAGATTCCAGGCCAAGAACCTGCAGCAGACATAATATGGATTAGAGAACAATGCACTAATCAAAGACAAATAAGGAGTTCAGTATGAGGGTCAATATTAAAGTCTTTGGAAACTGAAAAGTTTATTCAGACGAAGGCCATTATCAGAGTGAGGCACAGCCAATGCACCACCCGTGGCTGGGACGTGGCGCCCCACAAGTTTGTTCGTGGTACTACCCAAATAAAAGTAAAAATAGAATCGTCAGTCATATGATGATGTTTTAGCAAAAGATATTCATGTTTCATGTTTTAACAGTGTCATCTATTGAATGATTTGACAGTATATTATTTCTTAACATTCCATAACTAAAGTCATACTTTTATCATTTTCAGCTTCGCAAGTCTGTTTTCAGCATCAGGGCAAGGAACCTTCTAGAAAAGGAGACCGCAGTCACTAAAATCTTAAGGTAACACCAATTAATGTTGACACATATTTAAACACAAGTGGGATTATATTAAACAAAAAACAGCTTTTTGAAAAATGAATTAATGTTCTGGGCCTCAGCATATACTTTCTGCCAGAAAGTAGATTTGAGTATCTATATACTTATAAATAATATAAAAGACATTATTAATGTCATTTCTAAAACTATATATATTTTATTAGCTCAGTAGGCCTTTCTTTCAAGTATTTAAACATAAATGATAAGTATAAACATTGGCCAAAAGGTGAAAATAACTTACTGTTATTTTTAACAGTTTTATATCTTTTGTGATATGTAAAGGAGAAATCACAATCTAAAGGATAAATGGTGAAAGAGCAAACGTTTTCATTATAGTTCATTACACTATTAAGAACACATCTATTAAAAATCTAGAAAGAATAAAAAGTATACCCATCTTAGAATGCCTATGAAAACATATACTTTTCATGCTACTTTCTAGAAGATACCCGGAAATGAAGTATCAATGAGAAAATTAAGCAACCTGCTTGAGTATTTTATAAGACTATATGTTATAGAGTAGCATGATGAGTATAAAAACACATAAGCATTTGGAATATCATGTTTTAGTACATATATTACATAGACATATGTAAATGACACAACTCAAGATTGGGAGCTGGAGGTAGGATCGCTCGCAAGGCGAGTGGACAGATTCCAGGAAGTCCCCTGCAAACCTGTGGTGAGTGGTAAGGAGTTCTAGCTCCCCTCTACTAGATTCATTACTAGGTATAGACATTAAAGCTTTCTCTCCAGATGCATGTTACTATAACTTGGAAGACTGTGTGAGGAAATAAAGCTTAGTATATATGATCTTTAAAACTATTCTAACTTTATAATACTACCTAAAATTTGTGTGCAAATAAAATTCCTAACTAATCAAGACAGTGTTTCTCTCTATATTGGCTGGCATTCATGCATAGAGTTAAGTTTATGTTGGAGTAGCTGTTATAAGATGAAAATAAGTATTTCCAGGGCTTGTGTATTATCACCACAAAATGTGATGAGATAAACAGACAAGGTCTCATCGAAATAGACAACCTGCCTCCCACTTAGGCTTGCTCCTGACTGGCTGGTAACTCCATCCTGGTATTACTATCAGATCATGCAGTGAGGCTGGCCTTAAACCACACGTGTTACATCAGGATCATGATTCCAGCTACATGTACACCAGACAAGTTCATGGGTAGGGTTCTACAGCAATGCTGATCCACTCACTAAAAAGAGAAATTCACCCTCAAGCCAGAAACTACCTACAAGGACATCATAATTCTTAGTCTGCATTGAGAATCTGCCTGCCAAGTCAGGAACTAGAGGGATGTTACTCATGTTTCCAGAGCCAATGCCTTGCAGTGTAAATGGGCCTTCTGTGTCAATGAGTTCCCAGAGACTTTCTGAGGCAGATGCAGAAACAGATACTTGCAAGGAAGCGATTTCCAGACCTCATCTCCCTAGGAACTCTTTCTTAAAACTGATCTGTCACTTTACCTTTTTCACCCTCCTGTCCTTATTTACCCCTCTCTCAGTTTAGAAACTATGGTGTGTATTAATCTGGGATGTAAAAATCCTCCGGATGGCCAAGCAAAAAGACCGTTCCCACCTGGCTTTCTCCAAAACGAGGGTCCCATGGGGCCATGCCTTATTTTTGATCCCCCTGACAATTTTATGGATAACTTCCTTCCCAAAGCTATCTACCTTAGAGTTAGGCCTTAGAAACAATGTGATTGTCATAAGGGCATGTGGTTACATGTTGTTTGAATTGAAAAATAAAGTCAGACTTTTTCTGACAGATTCAGCTGATTGGCTCAACAGTGAAAACTGATTTAATAAGCGACCAATGAATTGAATAGATTGGATGGCTAAGAGTCTCCAATTTATTCTCAAAATTTTTTTCAAGCACAAACACAATAATTACTAGAATTGCTAGAAATTACATTCTTCTATTTAACATGGTACAAGAGGAATATAGTTGCTGATTTTTAAATATACAGAAGTGTTTTTGTTTTTTCAATTATATAATGCACATGAGCAATATTTTTTTTTTTTTTTTTTTTTTTTTTTTTTGAGACAGAGTCTTGCTCTGTCACCCAGGCTGGAGTGCGGTGGCGCAATCTCGGCTCACTGCAAACTCCGTCTCCCAGGTTCACGCCATTTTCCTGCCTCAGCCTCCCAAGTAGCTGGCGCCTGCCACCACGCCTGGCTAATTTTTTGTATTTTTTAAGTAGAGACAGGGTTTCACCATGGTCTCAATCTCCTGACCTCATGGTCCACCCGCCTCGGCCTCCCAAAGTGCTGGGATTACAGGTGTGAGCCACCACGCCCGGCCTATGAGCCATATTTTTAAGACTATCAGGAAATATAGACCCCTCTAACTTGCTCAACAATAGTGTAGTTTAGGGGATACTCAACAGCCAATAATACTTTACTACAGCCCAGCATACTACAAAATGAGAGGCAGCACCCTAAAACTACCTGAGCTATATCACCTTGTGAAACTCAGGAAATAAAAAGCCATAATTTGAAAAAACAAAAGACCTTAGAATTTTTTAAAATACCAATTTGATTTTGGAAAGCCATTTTGCTTTTTGTTCTGTGCGAATGGTTTCTTCATTGCTTCTACACTAGTTTCTGCATGAATTAAGGGCAAGTGCAAAAACTCAAGCTGATATTTTAGGAATACTTATCTTTTCACCACTAATTGTAGTAATAGTAATGGCAATGATACCATACCTTCATTATAATGTGATCCATCAGTCAAAAAGTCAAGAATAGATTGGGTCCATGTCAGTGAGTGTTTGTATCGTTTTATACTGTTTTTCAAGGAACAATAACAGCTAAAAGGAAAAAGAAGAGGGGGAAAAAGAATTTTTTTTTACAAAAAAAGGAAAATATTTGCAGTAACCTCAGGACAATTGCTTTGAATAACCTTCCACAAAATTGGGAAGGAGAAAAAGCTCTCCACCACTTTATCAGTGTCTTTTTACTGCCTCTAGAGACTCCTCTCTCCTAGGCTCCAACCTTGCTGTCCATTAAACTCTGCCAGGGTTCCTGGATAACTTAGCAGTGGGGTCTCCCAGGACCATTTGCATTTTGAAAGAAGGCTTTTAAAAAATGAAAGGGCTTTTAAGACAAAGAGGATGCAGATTCCATCTTTGAATAGATGGGTCTACCTAGATATAAATAAAAGAAGTCTGGCAGAGACTGCCGTTTTAGTGTTCTATCCCTCTTAACTTTCTAGGTGTTTTTATTTTCATAGAATTATTGTCTTTAGTCTTATCCAAGAGGTTCATTGCCAGGGAGGTAAGTAACAGCAGTATAGGGAGGCTTGAAAAAGAGACCTGAACTAGATCATTGTGGCAAACATCACAGGTTGACATTCGTCCTAATTTGTGTGCAGATAGAGATAAATCACAAAAACCTTAAATCCAGAGTGATATAAGAAATGTAAGCTTTTATGAAGTATTAGCGTATTGAGATAACTTTCCAAAAAATAACAAATATTTGGGAAAAAATAAAGCAACTCCTTGACTTAAGGTTTCTGGAGGCCTGGCTGTGTAAACAGGCAATTAATTTCAATTCTCAACCCTCTTGTCCATTCCATGGGAGCTAGGAGGAGGCGATCTTCAGGGCCCTTCCAGTTCTACTGTAGGATACTGGACTTGGTGTTAAATCCCCCTTGACTGGCATCAAGCTTCTCTGTAACATTGAACAACTCACTAACCTGACCCTCAGTTTTCTGATCTACCTTAAAAAGGTTGTCTGAATAATCTATTGACCAAGCAAAGTGAAATTTAATACTTATTCCAGTAAGGGAAACTGCCACTTTGTTTTCATAATGTCTCAGAAGGGATAGGTCAGAGGTGGATATATGTAAGGTTTTGGGTTTGGGTTTCAGTGTTTGGAGGATGGAGGTCTATTTGAGATTGGGCAGAATTCTTGGTATGAGTTGAGGAGTATTGAAGATGCCTGGTGTGGACAAGTAATAGTTACTGTTCTGAAGATGGCAGTGCTGTGGTTGAGGACCAGGAAGGGAAAGTGACTTGCCTGGTGCCTCTCCACTGCTTTCCATGTTCTTTCCCTCGGCTTTGGTTCAACATTTGAGTAGTCCATTCTTTACAGGGAGTTTGCCCTTCTGTTTTCATTCTCCTTCTTGACTTGGGTGATCTAAGAGAAGAAAAGCAAATGGTGACCTTATGATGTCCTCTTCACATATGAAATTTATTTTTTTTTGTGCCTTTTAGATTTTTAACCAGACACAACTGTAACAAACAAATACAACTGATTTTTATAGTGTTGTTTTTTTTTTAAGTTTTGGATTGATCCCCATTGGGTAGAGTCTTGACAAAACATCCTAATGAATACCAATTATTTGTATGTGACTAGCTTGACCAGTTGAGTGACCTATTGTCTGGAGAAACGGGTTGGTTGGCCCAGCAGTCTATAGTTCAGTTAAATGAATTTGGAGGAAGTGCCTGAAATCAACAATGAAGTTGCTGACTGGTTAACAGCTTTACCTTCCTGGACAAGTCAAGTCATATTGATGCAGAGCCCTCAGCTCTCAGCCCTGGAAATTAAGCTGGAGAGCTGCCAGGGGTCTTAGTTCTCAGGGGGGACCCACATTTCCAAATATCCATCTTCCATTTGAAACAGGATCCACATTATTCTAGCAGAAAGTATGTTATATACATTACTATGAACAGGAAATTTCAGCCCACAGAGGAAGAAGTCTTTCAGAGAGAGGAAGGGCCCTAGAGCCTGAGGTATGTGATTCACAGGTAGAATCACCCATTTCTATGTATAATCATCTTTAATTCATGTTGTTGTACTTTTTAAAATTAATTGATGTTTTGAGAAATAGAAATGAATTTTTAATATATTTTAGAACTCTTTGATGAGAAAAAAAAAAGTGGGCCATTTATACAGAACTTGAGGCTACCGGCCCATGCTAAAATGCAGATGATTCACTTGGCACAAACAGGCATCTGTGTCATTGTTTTATAAGACTTATCTGAAGAGGACTGTGAGAGAGAGGATGTTCCACTACCTGAATTATAAAATCCAAGATTGCTATTAAATTTGTTGTTGTTCTGACTTAGACTATATCATTCAGCTCCACTAAGGAAAGCTTCCTTTCAAAAGGCAGTGACCTTTTCTCTGCATCAGGCGAAATCAAAAACAAATAGCAATGTGCTTTCAAAAGCGTCACTACCTTTGTTGAGATTTCCTCTATTCAAAGCCCCGAAATTGAGCAAAAATGCGTTATCATTCCTGCAAGGCTGAATGAATAGAGAAATGTCAAAATAAAACAATTAAACATTTTACATTATTTTAGAAAGTTCCATCCTTTCGTGGTTGGCCATGAGTGCCTCCTTAGCGAGGACAGTATCTTTATAACCTTTCGAATGCTCAGTCTCACATGATGTTTGCATTCTGACGTTTGGTTTTATAACGTAACTTTCTTTACTATGCACTTATATTAATAATTGTTTAAGTCTTAAGGAATAGTCCTTAATACTACTTAATACAGAAATTAAATGGATTTAATAAAAGACATAGAGTTAGTATTTCTCTTATTCATCATTTTAAAAGAATCATTTAATGACTATAAATACAATATACTACTTACATATATATAAAATCACTATGTATTTATTAATTTGCAGTTATGTAAATGACATTAGCTGGATTTCTTTCCTGAAACAAAGTGCCCCTAAGAATTCACGCATTCACTCAAGAAATATCTCTGCAGTGTCTTTCACATGCCAGGCATTTCACACCATTTGCTTTTTCCCATTTGGAAAGTTCTCCTTTCATAATTATTGTTCCATAGGTTAGCCAGCTAGCTATTCAGCAACTTTGGATAAGGTCGTGTTATTTCTCTGCAGCTCTGCATTCTGGGCAGAACTAGCAAGACACCCTCTACACTACTGGGAGGGCCTGAGTGCCTTACAGCATCCCCTAGACCTTTGAGCTGGGCTCCTCAGTGGAAAGGCAAGGTGCTGGACTGACCCTACAGATGAGAGAAAGGACAGAGACCCTTGCAGCCTAGGGTTTGCGGCAACCCCTGAGATAGCAGCGATTTTTTTATTAGCATTTGGTATGAATAATCCCAAGTTTTAAGAAAATAGAGTATTGAGAATGAATGTCATAAATATTTATCTTTGTAATTCTATTAAGCCTGGCTGCTTATTGTTGGCTTTTTCTTAAGGTTTTCCTGACACTTAAAAACTCTAGTAGGTTAGTTGAAAGACTATTTGGAAATAAACTAAGTAGATAGACGAAAATTAACTGTATTCAGACAACCATAAACTAAGGAGACAAGATGTGTAGGCATATGTTTTTGCATAAAACATAAAATAGTAAATATTTAAAAGTGGCAAAATATAACTAAAACAAAAATAATATAAATACATTTTTAGATAGTACCTGATTTGTGGTAATCAAAATATATTTTATGAGATAGCATATGATTTATAGATTGTTTTTGGATAAACCCAAAAGTGATGATAATAGTGTTATGGATTAGAAGGGCTACTATTGAGTTTTACCAAACAGATGTGGGAGGATTTTTTTAATAGAGTATTTTTTGAACAGTTTTAGGTTTGTAGCAAAATACAGCAAAGGTACAGAGATTTCCCATGTACCTTCTGCCCCCACACAGGCAGTCTCCCCAGCTATCAACATCCCCATCAGAGTGGTACAGTTGTTACAATTGATGAACCTACACTGTCACCTCACTATCACCCCAAGTCTGTAGTTTACACTAGGGTTCACTCCTAGAGTAGTACATTCTGTGGGTTTGAACAAATATGTGAGGACGTGTATCTACCATTATAATATCATACAGAGTAATTTCAGTGCTCTAAAAATCCTCTGCATTCCACCTATTCATTCCTCCCTCCCCACAAACCCTGGCAACCAATGATCTTTTTACTGTTTCCACAGACATAGAAATGAACATAGAAATACATAGATATGTGTCTCCATAGACATGCATTGATGTTTATGGCAGCTTTATTCATAATTGCCAAAACTTGGAAGCAACCAAGATATCCTTCAGTAGGAGAATGGATAAGCAAACTATGGTACATCCAGACAGTGGAATAATTATTCAGCATGGAAAAGAAATGAGTTATCATCATGAAAAGACATAGTGTAAACATCAATGCATGCTACTGAGTGAAAGAAGTCAGTCTGAAAAGTCTACATACCATATGATTCCAGCTATATGGCATTCTGGGAAAGATAAAACTATGGAGACAGGAAGATATTTTAACAAGGTCTTTCTTTTGTTATTTTATCACCGGAGAGTAAAGTAGTAAAGAAAAAATGGAATACATATCTGCTGAAAATTGGCCAATGCAGTTTCTGCAACATTTACAAAATCTCACTTCCTTATTGTAGTAAAAAGTTCAGCCTTTGCATTATAATCTGCACATTTCTGAGTCAGTAGTTGGGTTACTAAATTTGAATCCCAGTGAATGATGTGGGGTTGCAGACATTTTTAATGCTGAAATTTAATAGATGCACTAAAGGCATGGATTTCTCATGAGTTAATTTTTCTTTTTTGTTTATAGTATGGGTATAAGTGCATAAGATAAAGACATTCAAGGTTTATTTTATTTTCTGCCTACAATGAAGTTCTGGTCGCCCATGTATTTACATGCCTTTCTATGAAAACATTTTTGTGAATAACACAAGATTGGGAAGAACTAACCCGCGGTTGCTATGAAAAAGCCAGATCCACTTACTCGGGACAGGGCTGACTCACAAAGGAGTGGGGTATCCACTAGGATAAAAATGCAGCTTTTTCCTCATCTCAGCAAGAGGCCATTACCGACGAGCTCACCCATTAGCATCCGCTGTTGTCTCTACTTGGGAAGATCACATTGTCACTCTAGTGGAGTCAGGTAAGAGCCATTTCCAGGAAATACTCATTATCTATTCTCTTAGTTATACAGTCATAGTTTTACATAATTACCACTGAAAGACCATTTTCCTGTTGTCTGCTAATGTGATTACATTACATTAACCAACCTCGGATAATACTTTCGAATGTATTACTTGCGGCGTTCAAGATTTGAGCAAAATCCCTCAAATGGAATGCTCTGCAAAGTTATACTGCCGTTCCTTCAGATGGTAATTACATTTAATACCAGATGGCATTGTGTAATCTAACTTTTCTATAATGAGTGAAAGTAACTCGAAGACTCATAGGCCTCTCCCTTTCATTACAGAATGTATAGGCTTTTCCCACACCCTTGTTCTGGGACATTAAGAAAGAAGACATGGAGACAAAGAAGAAACGAACCGGGGACCCCCTGCTACTGTGTCTATAAACAACTAGTGGTGTTTAAAGGCTAATAAAGCTCCAAAGATCTCTCTTATAACCATAATCTTTGGGCCAATTTTAAAATATTTTAGATGGAGAAATGTCAAGAAAAATAGAGACAATTTCAAGACATGATTCTCTTTCCCCAACCTCCATAAAAGATTATATATATATATGGCTGTCATATAAGGAGCAATTGAAATTCCACAGCACAAAGGCAATGCAGGGGGAAAAAAAAGGATCAATCTTTCATATTTTTTTTTCTCAAAGGCTTGGCAAGAAACCAGGGGTAATATTTTTGCAACTGGGAATGTGTGTTTGCTGAAGAATATTCCCACATTTGAATCATCCTCAGGGGTCCTCATCTTGTTTTACTTTCAAAGGTAGAGAGGGCATAACATGAACCCCAGCTGGGAAAAGGAAAATGCCTCACTGTAATTCTCCTCCAGGGAACAGGAATAAAGGGATTACATATGCCTGCATAATGCAGAATTTCCTCACTCAGACAAGACAAAAGATTTCATTATTTTTCACCAGACACTTGAAGTCTTGTGCCTCCCAGTTGCAGAAGCCAAGGAGGCAGGCCAATATTTTATATTAAGCCACTAGATGGAGTTCCTAAAAAAGTGGCCTTCTAGTACTTGCCATTATGAAGAGATCTAGGGAAGATGTTAAGAACCTTGATACCTGACACTACCCAGTCTTTCCCCTAAGAAAAGTGAGACTGTCCCTGAAGATCACAGTATTTTTCCAGCACCATTAGCTTTGCTCTTACTCTGGATGACAAATAAATGAGCATTTTCTTCCTGAAAACGTACCTCGTTTGTGCTTATGTGAGACCAAAAGGCATCTCAACCCTAATGAAAAATGAAAAGTGGCAAAATATAACCAAATGGAATATTCCAGTATTTCTCCTTCTGCGTAGGTCCATTACTTGGTAACTTTAAAGATGTATGCATCTCATTTCCTATATAAAATATTAGAAGTCTCAAATTTTGTAGTTATTCACTAGTGCGGCTTGCAAGTATTCGATTCCTATAAGAGGAGGTATATGGAGACCACGTTCCCAGCAACAGATCTGATCTCCAGTTAAAGGAATAGAAATAAGTTCAACTGCTACAGCCTGCTCTGCTTCCACGTTGGCTTTCAGGCTTCCGTAATAGCTTTCACATACAACGTAGAGAAAGATTTATGCATTTTTCAGTTGTAAGGTGCAATGTCTTTTTTTTTTCATTACTGTCTCTTCTAGCGTAGGTATGCATCCCATTATTCCTGAGTGGCATCATATTCTAACTTGAGATAAAATTAAGATTATTTAACTTGCCCCTTTCAAAAGTATATTTTAAACACATGCTGTTTTGTCCGTGATGATTTTCATTCTTCAGAAGCATGGAGTGATCAAAAAAGAAAATACTTGATCTTCACAGAATTTCAAGGTTCATTCATTCCACAAATATTTATTGAGCACCTACTGTGGATAAGAGCTGAGAAATAATCATGAACAATTGTAAAGACAATGCCTGCTCTCTTGGAGCTCTTTGGAGCATGGCGTATGTGACGAATATAAAAGACCAAAGAAAATGGCATGGAGAGAATGAGGTTCCTCCTGGTAAAGACAAGACCAGAAAGGGAGGTTAGAGTGAGTCTAAACAGGGCTTTGTAAGCCACACTGCACATTAGGCTTAGTCTTTTTAAGGCAGTGATGGTAACTGCATTCGTGATCTATTGCTGCATGACAAATTACACCAAAACTGAAGTGATTTAAATGACACGTTTTTCATCTCACAGTTTTAGTCAGGAATCTGGGCATCACTTAGTCATGTCTCTCTCCAAGCTACATGCATTTGGACTTGAATGGGAAGAGCCCCACTCAGTCGCATGGTTATTAGTGGATTCAGTTCCTTGTGAGCTGTGATGTGAAGGCTTCAATTCCAGCTGGTTTCATTCCTCCCCAAGGGGAACTCTCCACAGAGCACCTCACAAAATGCAGCTTGCTTCACCAGGGCAAGCAAACAAGAGGGCAAGAGCAAGTCAGCATGAGAGAGAGAGAGAGAGAGAGCGCTCTAGGAAGACAGAAGTCATAGTGTTCTGCAACCTCTCCCATTCTTCTGCTCCTTAACAGGAAGTCACTAAGTGCCACCCACATTCAAGGGGAGGGAAGTAAGTACCCAAGGGCGTGAAACCCAGGAGCCAGAGGTCATCAGGGTAATCTTAGAAACCTGCCTGCCACAATACCATTATGGACGTTCATTCCAGAGAACATTCGGTTTGGGATAACAATGCAGCATCTTTTCTGAGGGTGGAGGCATGGGTCCACAATGGACATCACTATCAGTCAGAACACAAAAGACTTAGCTTCTGCTATTATCCTCTGCCAAACTTGCTGCTCAGTCCCCAGTGCTGTGTAGAGTGTTATAACATCCACCATGACACAGGACAAGATACAGCAGGAAATAATAGCAACTAAAATTCAAAGAAAGTGTTGATGTTTCCAAAGTGCTATCACATTCATAATCATCTTTACTTCTTCCAACTCCCTGTGAAGTCAGAAGGAAAGGCATTATTGTTCTCTACGTTTTACATATGAGAAACGGAGGCTCAGAGAAAGCACATCACCTGTCTAAGGTCCCACAACTTATAAAAGCTGACGTCAGAAGTGTGTGCTTCTAAAGCTTATGTTTTCTCAACTCATCTTCTCCATTAGGCTTCCAGAAAAAGGCAGAACTTTCCATCAGCAGCTGCACTGCAGGGTGGACTTCTTTGAACCGTGAGACACTAGCAAGTTAGGGATGGGGTCACACAGTCCCCATGCACCTGATGCTACCCTCCCTACTCACCCCTCCCCACCTTTTCACTTACTCATTCTGTTCAGCAGGCAGCCTGAGGGCCAGGAACTGAACTTCCTAGGAATGGGAGGCTGAGTGATAAAGTGGCCCCTAATCACCTCACAGCCTACTAAGGGGAATAACTAATGATAACAAAATGCCGTAAGCATTAAACAAGCTTGGTTAATAACATACTGTAGGAACATGGAGTATAAAACAAGTCATTTTTTTGTGCTTTCACATAGGTGAAATATTCATTTTTCATTTCATGTTACTTTTCAGAACCCATTTGTATCAGTCTGTCATTATATTGTGCATGTTAAAACACTATTTGGTATTTCATGGTTTGCCTTACTGTATATGCTTATCTATGGTAACATTGTATTTCCTTTAAAAATAATAAAGCAAACTTCTACCATCCTTTTGTATGAACCTGGGCACATTGGATTAGAGTACATGTAACCTCTTAGCAGGTCTGATTGTGTCCAACTGAAGTTCATAGCTTTCTGGCAACACTGTTATTTTCCAAAACAGCAAAATTTCTTACATGGCCAAGGAAAGTGACAATGGCTTAGGCAGTACAAGGCTGTTTCATTATGCAGAAACATCCTATCGTGGGCATCTTTCTATACCTGTTTCAATGTCCAGGTCAGCTCCAGGCCAAAGGGTTATAAAACTTCCTTTCTATTCCCTTCCCTTGCTCCTGCATCTACCATCCAGTCTCAGGTTTATAACTTCCATCTGCTGTCCTTCCCTCATCCACCAGGAACCTGTGTGTGGCCAGTGGTCTCCTTGTATAATGGAATGAGATTTTTCAGAATGTTCTCTTTAGACATATTTATGCATCTGTAGAAAAGTTGCTTCATGCTGTAAATGAAAAATAATGATTATTTGGGGTTTGTTTCCAAGAATACATTTACATTCAGTGAATTTGTATGATTTTTCGTGGATATTCACCATAATTGTCTTCATCCACATTAAAAGCATTTTTAAGGACTTAAATATGACATATTTAATAAGTTCTTATATAATGTATTATTAAATAATAAGTTCTTATATGATGTATTATTATATAATAAGTTCTTCTGTAATATGTGTTATATTTAAGTACTTAAAAATGCTTCTATTATACATGTATCATAAGCACTGCTATTTTAAGTGTGCTAAGCACATACAAATCCTTTTCTCAAAGATCTTAACTCTGAGACAGACAGTAATCATATTATTCAAAGCCATTCAACAAATGCATCTTAAGAAACATATTAAATATGAAAATTATATGTAAAAAATGACAGAATTATGTGTTCAGGTGTTGAGCAAATGGAGTATCATTAGATTTGCATCTGATAAAATCATTGCATTTTCAACCTGTGAGCTGTCTTTCAGAGCAAGCCTTTCTCTTCATTTTACCAATAAGGAAGTTGGGCCCAAAGATCACCCAACTGGTTCATAGCAATGTAACTTCTGGCACACAAGTCTTTTAATCCCTTATGTTATTTTCTTGCCACTTACCAACTATCTCAAGGGAATTCCTGTCATTCCCAGTTGGAGAAAATTTTCTGGAGAATAATTTTTTTTCTCACAAAAATCGTTCACACCACAGGTGTTAGGCCACCCAGTTGTCTTCACTCATTAGCAAATCTGAAATTAACACAAGTCCAGTTATGGTCTAAAGAGAACATGTTTTTAAAAGTCTCCATGGTTTAAACAAGTGGTAACTGGTTACCAGTAAGCTGCAAGCTTCAGACTGAGGTTTCTGTAGGTAATAATTCCAAAAACTGTGTGCCTTTCTTTTTAGAACTGTGATTTTAAAAACAACACATAACATTTGCCATCTAAACCATTTCTAAGTGTACAGTTCAGTCATGTTAAGTATGTTTACATCGTTGTGCATAATTCCAGCTTTAGTTACTGCTCTTTATGACTCATTTTTGCTTCTAAACTTTGTTTTCCTAAAGTTCTGCAAAATCTCCTTGGAACATATATTTCATCATTCCAGGAGCCTGAGTGGACAAATCCTTCCCAAAGGGCGTTTATTAGAAACCTTGTTTAAATTCAAAACCAACATCATGATTGCCTGTGTGTATGAGTCTGTTTTCATGCTGCTGATAAAGACATACCTGAGACTGGACAATTTACGAAAGAAAGAGGCTGAATTAACTTACAGTTCCATGTTGCTGGAGAGGCCTCACAATCATAGCAGAAGGTGAAAGGCACATCTCATATGGTAACAGACAAGAGAGCTTGTACAGGGAAGCTCCCCCTTTTAAAACCATCAGATCTGGTGAGACTAATTCACAGTCACGAGACTAGCACAAGAAAGAGCTGCCACCATGATTCCATTACCTCCCACCGGGTCCCTCCCACAATACGTGGGAATCCAAGATGAGATTTGGGTGGGGACACAGCCAAACCCTATCACTGTGGGTAGGCTGGCCTTCCTTCTTATGGCCTCCTGATAGAAGCTCTACCATTATTTTTGGAGAGGAGGGAGGAGGCAGAAGTAGGAGGGGCAAGAGGGGAGCTTTCTGTTTATTTTCCAGCCGTTCTTCATAGCCGTGACACTTCTGCTTTGTAAGTGTTCTTGACACAGAACGTAAAGTTCATTTTCCTTTATAATTATACGTTATTTGCTGTATTTTGTTTTCATTGGTGTTGCCTTTAAAATAATAAAAGTAATGAGCACTTATGTATTATTCATCTCAAGTGTACAAACCATGCATTTATCTTGGGCTCCTTTTTTTGTTCCTAGAGCTTGCACCCGACAGCGCATGCTGAGTGGATCATTCGAGGGGCAGCCGGCAAAGGAGAGGTCAATCCTCAGCGTGCAGCATCATATCCGCCAAGAGCGCAGGTAAATACTTGGAAAGACAGGGCTTCAGCGACTGTAAAAAAGAGGGGGTTTTACAGGAAATGGTTGCTGTACACAGCCACCGCTGTCAGCCCTGGCTGCCAGACAGGCATGGCTGAGGAATCGAGTTCTATTTGCTGTTTGTTACAACAATGAAACACCTACTCAGATCCAAAGATTCAAAAAATCGCTACTTCACAATCCTTTTCCTTGGAGATGGCCAAATTGTCACTTTTAAGATCAGAAGGAAAAATTCTGAATTTTGTTAGATGGGATCAAAGACATTTGGAAAGAGTATAAGCTTCTGCTACAAAAAGAAATCATAGGCATTTGTGGTGTTGTAGCAGAAAAAGTGTTTTATTTTGAATTTACCATGGTCACTGCTTGAAAGGAGGGTTTGATCGTGAAATGTATTAACCAGTGACTGTGGTTGTTTTAGGTCACTAAGACATGGATCAAACAGCCAGAGGATCAGCAGGGGAAAATCTCTTGAAACTTTGACTCAAGATGTAAGTTGTAAGCAGTGCTTTGGATTTCAGAAGCGTGATTATGAAAATGTATTTAAATGACTGCTTAGACAGTGTCAGTGCCGGAGTCTTTCTGCCGCATTCCCATGTCTCCTTAAGACTTCATACCAGAGGGAATCAGGAAACTCAGGATATGAATTATGTAGCCAAGTACCAGAAGTAACTGTTAACAGCAGAAAACTCCAGTCATCCCACACAAAGCACATGTCTTAGTTAAAATTGTAACACAAAAGTGTCATATCAGTTGCATTTGACTTGAAATTAAAGACACTTTAAGCATTTTAGATAGGTTTGATTTGCATCATTGACTTTGAATATTCCCTAAGAATCAAATATTCTAGAATCTAGATCAAGGGTCTATAATTTCAGGGCTTTTATATGAGGAAGTGAAATTTTATTTCTAGAAGAATTTTTCTGTCAAAGACTAGCTAGTATTTCCCAAGAAAGACTCTAGGTCATGTATTTATTTACTAGTTCTATAAACAGTTATCAAGTGTTTGTTATGTGCTGGGTCCTGTTCTAAGGAATGAGGAGCAGTGGGGAAATAGGATAGACTCAATGCCCTCCTGGAGCTTAAATTTTAGAATAGGAGATAGATCATAAGTTCGTAAAAATATAAGGGAATTTCTGGAGTGATTTCTTTTTATTTTCCATCATCTCTTCATTACTGTGACAGATTTGCTTTGTAATGTAAAGTGAAATGAAGTCACGTAAAGAAATCAAAGGTGGGGATTTGGGGGCTGGGAATTTTAGAGATGATGGTTATCGTAGACCCCTCTGCGTTATCCCAGAGACCCAAATGAAATGAAGGAGCCACGAAAAAAATGCATAGAAGCCAAGCGTTAGATGGCCCAGCAGCTATACCATGCAAAGATTACAGTGAAAGGAAAGGCATATTAAATAACGGTAATTATGAAGTCCTGATTAAAAGACAGGCCTTAGGTTGAATCTGGATGAACTGGCTAAAGAAGTAGTCTTGAATGTTCAGAGTCAAGGATGGCACTTGAGAAAGGAGGGCTAGCAAGAGAAAGTTAGCAAAGCCTTGGGGTTATTTTGTTTTTCTCTTTTTCACCACTTACCTCTTATTTCTTGAGTTTTTGGAGTGTTGGCCTACTACATCTGCTTTCATTCTTTAGAAATTTGTGTGTTTTAGTCTGAGTCGATGGTTTTTATTAAGTGTTCCAGGCAAAATCAAGAGCTAGAAGTTGGCAATGAGAATACCTGGTATCACCAGTACCCTATAGACATGGTTCTAGTTGGCACAAGATCTGTTACTGCCATGATTTTTAATATCCAGAGCTCTATCTGATTGGCTACCATATTGTTGACATGGAATTGCCATCAAATCCAACACATGGCCTGTGCACTTAGAATTGCAGAGTCAGCCATATTGCACGGAGAACATTTTCAGGTAAAAAGTGAAAGAGGCAACCCTCATTCAAAGTGCCATCAATACGTTTCAACCGAAATGTACAACCTACTTAAGAATCAAATCAGAATGTGTCTTTGAAAATAACGTGTTTAAACATAGACAGCAAAGGCCCTGTTTGAATAGTCTAAATGCCAGAGCTTACTTCTTCAGAGACTTCCTACCCTATCTTTCATCTAGAAGTAGAGCAAAATCCATCTCCCACCTTCTCCATAGCAAAATGTCATGGGGTTCTGATCATTTCCAATAAATTCTTATAAGGTCTTTTCTCCCACAAAGGAGAGATTTAAATTAGAGAATTTTAACTTTTTCACTTATTCTGAATGATAGCAGACACAGATAATTAAGTCTAAGGAGAGCTTTCTATAAAATCTACTGAGTTACTGGAACTCTGGCCCTGCACCTTCCATGGGGTCCATCTAAAGGGCTGTGAAGGGCCCGCATGGCCTGCTCACCTCTCTTAGATTTACCTACACTGGCATCCTGGCTATTCCATGTGTAGACATGCCAGGCCTGCTCCCAGCTGTGGAAGAACACATGTCTGCAGCCCTACCACAACCTACACCCTCACATCCTTCTAGTCTTTCCTCAGATAGCACCTTCATATTGAGGTCTACCCTGACCTGTTCACTTAGAATCACAATCTTCTAGCCTGTGAATGCCTCTCTGTTCCTCTCACCCACTGTGATTTTTAAAAAAAATCAGATCACTCAGCATCCTCTAATATACTTATTTTGAATTATTTTTTATCTGTTTCCCACTGACTAGAACATCCTATGAGAACAAGGATATTTTGTTTCCACTTGCCGTATCCCACACATTAGAACAGTGCCTTGCACGTAATAGGATTTCAGTCAATATGTGCTGAATGAATTACTTTTCAGAGGAAAAAATACTCTTGCTATGAAGACTGTGGCCATTAAAGATATATATTTAATCTTATATATACTGTAAATTTATATATTTAATGTAAATACACACATTTGGTTTAAGTATACATATTTAATGTAAATATATACATTTAGTATAAATATACATACTTATTGTAAATATATACAACTCATAGATATATATTTATTGTAAATATAGTATAAATATATTTATTGTAAATATACACATTTAGTGTAAATATACATATTATAACTATACATTTAGTATAAATATACATATTATAAAATATACATTTAGTATAAATATATGTTTAACAGTAAATATATATAATTAATATTTATACTCTATATCGAGGGAGATAGTGGTTTTAATTTTTTTAACTGATAATATATTTTGCATTCAAAACCCTCCTATTTTAACATACCCCCTTTTAATTTATTTCTAGCATTCCAATACAGTGAGATACAGAAATGCACAGAGAGAAGACAGTGAGATAAAGATGATTCAGGAGAAAAAGGAGCAAGCAGAGATGAAAAGGTACAGGTTGCTGCAGTGTTCCATGGCTCTCATTTGGGAATGGCAACATTTCCCTTAGCCTTATTCTCCCACGAATTTCTCCTCCAAGGAAAGTGCAAGAAGAGGAACTCAGAGAGAACCACCCGTACTTCGATAAGCCCCTGTTCATCGTCGGGAGAGAACACAGGTTCAGAAACTTTTGCCGGGTGGTGGTCCGAGCACGCTTCAACGCGTAAGTACACTTCATTTCAGCCAGGTGTTTGGCCTGAGCCGTGCAAACAGCAGGGGTGTTGTCATGTGAAGAAGAAGGAACATGTAATCCTAATGGGGTCACAAAATAAACTGTGGACTAATTAATCATGCTGCTCCTCTTTGCTGAACACCCGACCAGGTGGAAAACAAACAAAGGTCGCAAGTAGTTAACATTTGTAGAAAACTCGCATCGATAAAACACAATACAGCCATTTTTGTTTGTGCATTTTAGCAGTTTCCTGATACATTTATATTGGCATTATTAACTCCATATTTTATTTTGGAAATACTGAGACGAAAGGAGACTAAAGGACATGGTGAAATGAAGGTCATTGTCCATGTCTTCCATCAGGCTTGTAGTTTCTTTGTGGTAAAAATACCTCAATTGGTTTATTGGAGAATAATGTAAAGTTGACTAGTGCTTTCATTACCAACTGTTATATGAAGGAAACCCACTGTCCGCTGTCTCTACTCTACCAACATGGAAGAAATGTGTACGAAGCCATCAGTAGGGTGAATGCTGAAGACACTGTATTTGTGGACACCTAAGCCGAGTTTGACGGGCAACCAATGGATGAAATGGATTTTTGTCAAGCATACCTGTGTTAGTCCATTTTCATACTGCTGATAAAGACATACTCGAGACTGGGTAATTTATAAAGAAAAAGAGATTTATTGGACTCACAGTTCCACGTGGCTGGGGAGTCCTCACAATCATGGTGGAAGGCAATAGGCACATCTTACATGGCACAGACAAGAGAGAATGAGAGAGAAGTGAAAGCAGAAATCCCTCATAAAATCATCAGATCTTATGAGACTTATTGACTACCACAAGAACAGTATGGGGGACCACCCCCATGATTCAATTATCTCCGACTGGTTCCCTCCTACAGCACGTGGGAATTATGGGAGCTACAATTCAAGATGAGATTTGGGTGTGGACACAGAGCCAAACCATATCAGTACCTTTAAGTAAATATTCCGAAGACATTAGGAGTCATGGAGGAAATGAGAAAACTTTCCATGTTCCCATTATGTAGTTGGACTGTCCCTGATGCCATCGTTTAAGTAAATTGATTTCTTTGTTATTAATTAGTAGCATATGATAATTGCTATCTGTTATGGACTGAATTGTTCTCCCCCAGCAAAATCCATATAGTAGAGTCCGAACCCTCAGAACCTCAGAATGTGACTGTATTTGGAAATAGGAATTTTAAACAGGTTAATTAAATTAAAATGAGGTCATTAGAGTGGACCCTAATCCAATATGATTGGTTTCCTTATAAAAAGGGAACATTTGGACACAGACATATACAGAGAGAAGACCTTGCGAAGACACGTAGGGAGAAGACGGATGTCCATAAGTCAAGGAGACAGCCCTGGAACAGGGTTATCCCTCACAGCCCTCAGAAGGAACCAACTCAGCTGGTATCTTGATCTTGGATTTCCAGCCTCCAAAACTATGAGAAAATAAACTTACGTTACTTAAGCCACCCAGTCTGAAGCACCAGTGGTACTTTGTTACAGCAGCTCAAGGAAACTAATACAAACTATTATAACATTTCAGGGATGGAAGAGACTCCAGGGACCACTCAGTGTCATTTGTGTGCCCCCTTCTTCAACAGAGGAGGACATTTAAGCATGCAGAAGTTGAGGGCTTTGCTCAGGGACCCAGCTACTACCTGGCTGTCTCTTGATTGCCAGAGTATTGTTCTTTCTGCTTCTATAAAGACTTTCACAATTTAAAACAACTGAGTCATAATTATTAAAATCTTCCATGAGTTTTCAAAGTAAAGGAAGAAAATGCCAGTTTAGAGATCGATTTGATCACTTCTCGAAGTAGGTTTTTTTATCTTGAATTATCTTGTTGGCTGCCTGCACCTTAACATCTCATGGCTAATTCTCCACTTCACTTAGTGTGGTGGAATTTCCCTTTTATCAGCAAGGCAGCTGATGTTGATTACAATTGATGAAGACTCTGTTGTAACTGGGGACACATACGCAAAGACTGTAAGCAATCTCACTGACAGTGCTCACAGGCTTCCTGAAAGTAGAAACAATGAATCTCCCTTCCAAGAAATTCTAAATAATCATTCTACAACATCACAGTTAAATGCAGGAGGAAGAGGTCTATTTAAATTGTGGAGATTTAATTAAATAATTTCAAAGAATGAACATTCTTGAGCTATTAAGACAAAGATTTTAAATGAGTATTTTTAAATGAAAGTCAAAATTTAATTTGGTACTACCCATGTTAGAAAATTCTGAACAAAGTCACTAAGTCTAAAATCAAGTATTTTGAGAAACGTAAAACTTTATTTTCATAAGCATCAACTGCAAATTCTTTGGATTTTTTCTTTCGTCTAATGTTCTCTGACCTCCAGAGTCACCTACAGTTAACATATTTTATAATGGACATTGTAGAGAGGATGTACAAGAGATTTTAGGTAGATGTTTGCAAATATGATTTTTAGCACGTTAAAACATGCTTGCTGTGTTGCAGAATTTTATATATGTGTTCTCTTACAGATCTAAAACAGACCCTGTCACAGGAGCTGTGAAAAATACAAAGTACCATCAACTTTAGTAAGCATTAAAAACTTCATTTTCTATGCACATTTGAAGTTTTCATGTACTATTTTATGCTGCATACAAATATTAAAATTCTCTTTTGTCTTCTTGCTATATAGTGCTATGAAATAGATGATTGGGGAAAGATGTTTTTAAAATACCAGTCATGTTGATAGAGCCACAGAAGCCATCATCTCTAACTCTTAGAAGCCTTTCCTGGAACCTTTATGTTTCTCAGTTTTGTTTGGTCTTTGGCAGTGATTTGCTGGGATTGGTCACTTACCTGGACTGGGTCATGATCATCGTAACCATCTGCTCTTGCATTTCCATGATGTTTGAGTCCCCGTTTCGAAGAGTCATGCATGCACCTACTTTGCAGGTACCGCTGCTAAATCTCAGCTTACAACTAGGAGGTAAAATACTGACCTGCCGTTTTTCCGTTCATTGTAACCACACTGCCTTTTGCCCATTTCAGATTGCTGAGTATGTGTTTGTGATATTCATGAGCATTGAGCTTAATCTGAAGATTATGGCAGATGGCTTATTTTTCACTCCAACTGCTGTCATCAGAGACTTTGGTGGAGTAATGGACATATTTATATATCTTGTAAGTTTTTGGTTATTTCCTAAATGAAAAATGTAATGGTTTTGTAAAATCTCCTGCATTTCTTGGTATAAGTGCAAGATATAGTATGAGTCACAGAGGTTTAGATTCCCTAACTGAATTCTTAAATGGACTCTAGAGTAGTTCATAGTTCATTATATACAAATAAGGGCCATGCATGTAAAATCTAAATTAAGAGCATCATAAATATCTATGGATAGTTATGTTGTTCAAATACACTAATCACAATTTTATGTATGAATGAGACATACACGAATAAGGTCTAACATAGCAAACCTAGTTTGCATCCCACAAATCTTATGGCTTCTATACTAAAAAAAAAAAAAAAAAAAAAAAAAAACAGTTTGTCTCATATAAACCATGTTATTGATTATGAGCCCCTTATTGTTGAAAGCCAACTAAAGTGATTGTGATTGGACCTCTCTCCTGATTCCAATGCATAAAATACCTGGCTATAGCAGGTGCCCATTCAACTGTCCAGTAAAACTGGCTGGAAAACCACAGAAATGGACTCAAAGAATTTTTTATTTTTTCTGTATGTCCAAGAAGGCATGAAATCATTGTCTTTGCAGACACAACAAGGAAAATTGTGATCATTAACAGGTAGCATGTTGCAGATCATTGATAAAATAGCAGTAACCTTGATAAAAGGAATTCCAGCCATACTGACATCAGCGGAGCCTCCAGAGTAGTAAGTTAAAAGAATGCACTGGTGTACACACACACACACACACACACACGCACGCACACACGGTGTGGACACCTCCATTTCTTTCCTGCATACACATGATGACTTTCCTCTGAGGTATCTAGCAAGTCCAGATGAGGTTTGTTGTTTAAAGTTAACAGATTGCACGTACAACCAGTGAGTGGAATCTCTGCTAAATGAAAAGTTGTGGCCAGTTCGCTCTCAGAAAATGTAACTAGCAGGAGATGAATTGTATAAATTCCAGAGGTTGTTTTTTCCCCTTTAGGTGAGCTTGATATTTCTTTGTTGGATGCCTCAAAATGTACCTGCTGAATCGGGAGCTCAGCTCCTAATGGTCCTTCGGTGCCTGAGACCTCTGCGCATATTCAAACTGGTGCCCCAGATGAGGAAAGTTGTTCGAGAACTTTTCAGCGGCTTCAAGGAAATTTTTTTGGTATGTTAGAATTATCCTTTGATTCCAGTTCACAGTAGTCCAACTCTAGTAGCTAATGAGGAAAAAGTGAGTCTTGCTTATCAAGGTCAATTCAATAGTTTTGGTTATTGCCAGAGGGTTATAGAGGCACTAACAAAACACAGTGCACCTTCAAACACTTTACCCATGGGCACCTCTGGCGTGGGAGTTTATTTAATTCACCTAAAGAGAAGCACTCTGAGATTTGAAAGAGTTCGTATCTGCTGACTCTTTCAGTCCTACCTCTTGACTCTAATTTATACTCTGGGTTTTAGTTTCCTCCCATCTGAAAATGAAGGATAAGAAGATTCAACACCGTGTACTCCACAAATGGGATTAGGAATTCATGCATTTGGGCTCCTAATTTCATTCTGTGTGTTCTTGAAAGAGTATAGCACAGAATTCTTCTCTAGATCTCAGGAGTGTTAACACGAAACAACTTTAAAAATGCAACATATAGGTATAACCCACTTTAAGTAACTTCAGCATTACAGTAATGAGTGATTACAAAGATGATTGAGTGGGCAAAACGTACTTTTTAGCTGGGCAAATGTTGATTTAGGGTCTTCTGAAAACAAGGCCAGAGATAAAACAACAAGAAAGAGGCTCATTGTTCACAATCTGTTACAGAAAGAGCTTTGCCTTACAAAACAGTGATCAAAAGATTCTTTTTATTATTGATGAGGTCTGCTTGTGCATGAGAAGCATGAGTTAATTTACTTAGGCTCATTTTGGATCTTGCTTTCTAGAGACATACCTGTAATGAGAAAACAGCTCTAGTTGTGGTTGATACGAATGTATTTTAGAGATAGATTGTGATGTTACTAGAGGTATATCATTGCTGAATTTTTTTTTTTTTTTTTTGAGACAGAATCTTGCTGTGTTGCCCAGGCTGGAGTGCAATGGTGCAATCTCAGCTCACTGCAACTTCCACCTCCTGGGTTCAAGTGATTCTCATGCCTCAGCCTCCTAAGTAGCTGAGACTACAGGCATGTGCCACCACTCCCAGCTAATTTTTTGCGTTTTAGTAGAGACGGGGCTGCACCGTGTTACCCAGGCTGCTCTCAAACTCCTGACCTCAGGAGATCCACCCACCTCAGTCTCCCAATTGCTGATTTTTTTTTTAAGATGTGTTTAAAAATTCTTGTTTTCTTTATGCAAAACCATAAAACTGTGGCTCTTCACACAGCTGGAATTAAAAGAAAGTATCACCTGACGACTAATGTACATGAATCTTTTGATCACTAATAAATTTTAGAGGAGAATTTGTGCCTTTCCCTGATGGTGGTCAGTGTGATTTTAGTATACTTAGGTGTATGTTTAGGTTATTCAACAAGTGCAGTTCACTTGTCCCAAATTTTACCCTCTGTCACTCTTCTCTGCTGAGACCAAAGAAGTCAGCCAGCAGAGGGAGCATGAGTTAATTAACAGATTTGCTTTTCAAGACTGAATTCTCTCCTTTCCTCTGTGCATAGAACATTCTTCTAATGCACACCTTCACGATTACAAGACAGCTAAGCCACTGTCCGGCTCATTTGTGCTCTGCTAATAAAAACATGAATCCAGGCCAAGCACAGTGGCTCACGCCTGTAATCCCAGCACTTTGGGAGGCTGAGGCAGGTGGATTGCCTGAGGTCAGGAGTTCAAGACCAGCCTGACCAATATGATGAAACCCCGTCTCTACTAAAAATACACAAATTAGCTGGGCGTGGTGGCGGGCGCCTGTAGTCCCAGCTACTCAGGAGGCTGAGGCAGTAGAATTGCCTGAACCCAGGACGTGGAGGTTGCAGTGAGCCAAGGTTATGCCATTACACTCCAGCCTGGGTTACAGAGTGACACTCCGTCTCAAAAAAAAAAAAAAAAAAAAAAAAAAAAAAAAAAATTTATATATATACATATATATATCTCCATTTGGGAGAAAAATGGTCAAAATATAATTATTTAAACGTTTTTTTCTTTTCCATTAAATAAAAAAGAGCAAGGTGTTGATTTTAAAATCAGGAAAGTTCAAGCCATTTCAAAAATACCTTATTCCATTTTCTTACATGAAATTCATGTTTCCATTTTAAAAACTCAAATCTTGTTAATTTTCTCCTTTTGACCTTCCAGTAAGGCTAATTATATGGCCTCTGGTGGAAAAGTTAAAATATATCATCAAAAACCCATGATTTTTATACAGTGTTATCTTAAAATTCCTATTTATGTCACTGTTTAAACCAAACCTAATATTTAGTCTTTACCAAGAGATTTAACGTTTCATCAATTTCTTTCAGGTCTCCATTCTTTTGCTGACATTAATGCTCGTTTTTGCAAGCTTTGGAGTTCAGCTTTTTGCTGGAAAACTGGCAAAGTGCAATGATCCCAACATTATTAGAAGGGTAAGATGTACCTTTCTGTCTTTTGAAATAAAAATTAAGGGTCAAGCGTGGTGGCATGTGCCTATAATCCTAGCACTTTGGAATGCCGAGGAGGGACGATTACTTGAACCCAAGAAGTCAAGTTTGCAGTGAGCTATGATCACACCACTGAACTCCAGCCTGGGCAACAGAGCAAGAGACCCTGTCCCTAAAAAGAAAAAAAAAAAAAGGTAGTTTACACTCCCTTGGCAAATATGTGGTACCAGTGGCTGCCAAGCCTACTTTAAGAACTCCCTATACAACTCTAAGAATTCTCCTCCCACAAACTCCTTTTTGCTTAACATGCGATATGTCTCTTCTGGCTAGAAAGTTTAATAAGATGAAAAGCACACCTCAGAGAATGTCACTCCTCCCTTCTATTCCAGTGCCAATCCACTGCTGACAACTTGAGCGTGGTCACCCAAGATTCTAGCTATTGTAGCTGTGAGCTTCGGATACTTTCCCTTGAGGTCTTAGCTAACTTGATCCTCCTTTGTTGTCATATAAGACTCATATCAGCAAACAGCCCGTGCAAAAATGTCCAAGAGGCAGCGTTTGGTTCTCACCCCTTTTTACTGCTTCCCCACTCCAGCTTTCTCCCCATTAGAAAGCCAGTGCTTTTATATTAGCTCTAGCTGCCCAGAGTCTCCCTCTTTATGACAACCAACAAGGACCTCCACAAAGACCCAAACTTGAATACTTGCACCACAGCGTTTCTTTCTCTTTCTTCAGCCATTGGTTATAAGGGGAGGCTCACTGCTGTAGCAAGCCCAATATTTCGGTAACTTCACTTAATGAAATGTATATATTGTATCTTGGATCAGTTGCAATATATACATTTGCGATATATACGATATATACAGCTCTCCTCCAAATGACCACTCAGGGACTCACATGCCTTCTATCCTGTGTCGCCACCCTTTGCCATGTCTTCAGAGCCTTCTTCAATGAGCTGGAGATAAGAGTGGAGAGCCATCTCCATCTGAATGGATTGTGGGAGAATCCTCTGCACCCATGTTCCTCTGTGAAGAGCAGGGATACTGCAAGGGAGATTGGAATTTAGTTGTGTATTCCAGAAAAAAAAAAGGGGGGGGACACAGTTTAGTTAATAATTAGACAATTTTTGCAATATCATACTGTGTCCCATTCTCTTAGGATTCTTATGTTACAAATAGATTAATAAAGTAATCCAACTACTGCTGATGTGTAAACTAGAAAAGTATTTTATCTTTGATCCCAATAAAATGATGCCTTAGTTCCTAAATGTGTATCTTCAAAAGGCCTACTAGACCTGAACTACATTATATATTTCCAGCAAATATGGGTATCTAATACAGATTTTAAATGATACAAATTGTTCTCTAATTGTTACAAAATACAGGTTATATCTTTGTCCAACCAAAATACACTATAAATTATATTAATAATGAGAATTTGAAACAAAGGCCAGACTGGGAGAGAGATTCCAGGAGCTTTGATAAATCTGAGAAGACAGAACAAGGAACGTGGCCTGACGGTCATGCTGTATCAAACTAGCTGATAAAGAAAGTGACAGAGACCTGACGCAAACATCCACAAGCTTGTGTGTGGAAAGAAGAGTGATTTTCGATCCACACTGAACAGAGGCCAGAAAGATAATACCAACACTTCAGGATGAAGCCTGCTAGGAATCTTGGATGACTCAGTATATTAACAGTGGCCTAAGAGCGTGGTGATTTTACATTAGCTAGTCATCCCCAGCCAAAGCTGAAGATTGATGGTGACAGCAGCCAGCAGATGAGCGTAGACACAGATTTCATGAAGCATTTATCCTGTTTCCTAGAGCAGTGAGGTCTGTGCAAGGCTCAGATGGAAAGCCTAAGGAGACTTAGCCGTCACAGAGAGCACCAGCACCAAGCAGAATGATTGAAAAGAAATTGGCATGGTGAGACAGGGCTTGAGTCCTTGTATCTTCTCAAATCCAAACATAAGAGGCCAAGGCCAAGAACGCCATATGAGCGAAGGTGACGTCAGTTCTATCGGAGGACTTCAACCCATCTTACTAAAAGAAGAGATAAATCCAAAGAAAAGGGGAGAGTAGATACGCCGACATTTAGATCACACACAGTTCCTGTTAAAGACAGCGAAGCTTGAGTTGCTGCGCCCATAGTTTCCAGTTGGGAAAACATGTTTTTTTGTAGGAGGCTGAGCACTTCCTCCCTCTGCGCCTTTGTTTGTTTTCTTAAAACTCAACAGATGGCATGAGATCAATATAGTCATAGATATGGAGCCTAGGACTTAGTCACCAAAGCCCTGTAAACAAACGCTGAGGATACCTTTTGACAAATAGTCATGAAATATCAGTTGTGTCCAAGGCACTGTGATAGGTGAAATGAAATGTGGAATGGAAACATTAGGAGGTCCTTCCTTCTGTTTTGCAGCATTTTCTGTCCAATTAGAACATGTGTTTCACGTTCAAGCAACAGTAATATAAAGTCAGCAGTTTTCAAAAGCCTATGAGAAGCAGAAATAACGTGGAATCTATGATGTCAGCATGGGAAATTGTGCTTCCAACTGGGAGTACTGTGCTGGGAGGGCTCCAGGGAGGAGGCAGGATTTGAGATGAGCAGGAAAGGACCTTCCAAGCAGAGCAAGCAGTGAAGAAAGACACAGAGCATGCGAAGAAGAGTCACAGTGTGGAGGCAGGGACAGAACAAGGAGGAAGGAGCATGGGCTTCGAAATCACAGCTTCTGAGATTGGAATCCTACTTTAGGAGAGGTGGTGGCCTGGTCTGGTCACTTAATCCTTCCAAACCTATGTCTGCCTTGAATGCTTCTCACACAATGATATTGTGAAGATTAGATTACCTTGTTTATGCAAAGTACCTAACCCAATCTCAATTGTGAGTGTTAATTTCATTCCCGCCCATGTAGGAAAACACTGAAAAACAAGGCCAGAAATGTAAGTTAGGGAGAGATCCTCAAGCACCTGAAATGCCTGGCTAAGGGGTTTGGAATTTTTTTGATGAGAAGAGAAACCACAATAGGTTGGTAGGAAGAGGAATCAGACACGTCCTAGTGCCCACAAAGTACAAAGCACTGTTCCTAGTGCTGTTTTTGTTACCCATATCCTAATGAGGAAAACAGGTGTAGAAAGATTAAATAATTTGTCCAAGGTCACCCACCTAATAAGTGGAGAAGCAGGGAACTAGTGTCCAGGCACCCTGGGTTTTCACCAAGATACCAGACTGCTTCATGCAATCAAAGATGGGCTCAGGTGGGTTCAGGAAGACAGATTGGAAAAGGCGGTGAGGCTGAATAGTCAAGGGACCTTTATATAATACACTACAACACAGCCTTTTCAAATAATGTTCTACGTAAAAAGGTATGGTTATGGAAAGATAATCACAATAAAGTTTTAGCTGAAAAAAGTGGGTGATGGAAGAATGAAAACTTTATGAGCTCAGATACGTATAGGAAGAAAGACTGGCAAGGTATACTCCAAAATGTTCATCGTGTTTGTCTGTGGGCAATTGTAGGTAAGTTTTCTTCCTTTTATTTGTCCAGGCTTTATAAATTAAAGATGCATTATTTGCACTTAAATGTTCTTATTTTAAAGAATTGTGCTGATAATCCAGAAAGAAGTAATGTTGGCATTACTGAACTCATTGTAGTAAGAATGGAGACGTGGGCCAGGAAGGACAGGGAAAGCCGAGGGAACCCTAAGCTTGATGCTGGGCTACTGCCAGGATGCTGGTCCAGGGACAGAAAGGAGGAGGCCAAGAGGAGACATGGTTTAGGGTCAAAGAAGGCTTTAAGCAGATTAAAATGTAATTTCTGTTGAAATATTCAAACAGTGATCAAGAATTTTATCATCTACACCTTGAACCCAGAAAAGAGATTTAAGTTCAAAATATGACCATCATGGCCAAAGAAACAAAAATAACCAAAGGGAGATGGGTCAAAAATTTCCTATGGATGTTTAATTTTTAAAACCCGTTTAACAGTTTTATTGAGATGTAATCCACATACCACTCAGTACACCCACTTGAAGTGTACAATTCAATGATTTTTTAGCATATTCACGGAGTTGTATACACGACAGCCACTTTTAGAACATTTGTATCTCCTTAAAAAGAAACCGTATATCTCTTAACTGTTACCCCCATCTCTTTATCTAGCCTCCACCTCAAGCCCTAAACAACAGCCAATATTCTTTTTGTCTCTACAGAGTTTACTGTTCTGGACTTTTATATGAATAAAATTATAACATATGGTCTTTTGTGACTTTTTTTTCTCAACTTGCATATTTTCAAGGATCATCCATGTTGTACCAGGTATCAGGACTTCATCCCTTCCTACGGCTGAATAATACTCACTTGTATGGCTGGACCACCTTTTGTTTATCTATTTGTTCAAAAATGAACATCTGGATTGTTTCCACCTTTTGGCTATTGTGAAAAACACTTATGTAAACATTTTGTACAAGTTTCTATAGGGACACACATTTTCATTTCTCTTGGGTAGATACCTAGGAGTGTGGAGTTGCTGGCTTATATGGTAACTCTGTGTTAGTGGTTTGAGGACCTGCTAGACTGTTTTCCAAAGTGGCTGCACCATTCTACACCCGCCTCAGTATGTAAGGGTTCCAGTAAGAGGACTGCAATTCCTCCACATCCTGGCCAATGCTTGTTGTTATCTGGCTTTTTGGTTATGGCTTTCTCAGTGGGTGTGAGGTGATATCTCATTATGGTTTTGATTTACATTTTCCTGATAGCAGTGGCGTATGATACTGAGTATCTCGTCATGTGCTTTTTGGCCATTTTCATATCTTCCTTGGAGAAATGTCTACTCAGGTCCTTTGCCTGTTTAACTAATATTCTCAGCATCAACTTTTAACTGCCTGTCTCCAAAGTCTTTGTTACTATTTGCTGGGTGGCTGTCCACATCACTGTTGTTACATAAAGGACTTTTGGTATTTCTATCAAAGAAGATAGAAAGAGTTTCCTATCCTTTATCTTTTCTGAGTTCATTTTCTGACCAGGTTCCCCCTCTCCCCTTGTTTTTCTACTTTAGGAAGACTGCAATGGCATATTCAGAATTAATGTCAGTGTGTCAAAGAACTTAAATTTAAAATTGAGGCCTGGAGAGAAAAAGCCTGGATTTTGGGTTCCCCGTGTTTGGTAAGTATATTAGAAAAAAAATATTCTGGAGAATGCTGTGTTTTTCAATATAAGGCTTTAAATAAGTATAATAAGGCATGTAACTGAAAGTAATTTTGCTAGAGATGTGAAAATGATCTTAAGTCATACAGGGTGAAACGCTAGGTTATACTGGAAGACAGAAATCAGGTAAATAAGAGAGCAAGTAGTACACTGAGTTCTGCATAGCTTCATGAAACTAGAGAAATATTATCTCAGTATTTTCTAATACTTCAAAAATATGCATCTGGATTCAAATGGCTTTAAAAATTAGCGAGGCTTAACAAAGGATTTTCTGTCAAATTAAAACTGAACTTATCCTGAGTTTCTATCTTTAAAGGAGGATCTGATGTCCTCATAATAGAACCCTAAATCATAAAGCTGTTTCCATTTTAAAACCCATTTACACTGAAGGATTTCCATTATTCAAACACTGGAGAGGAATAATCAGTTACAAAGTCGATTGCTTCTAACTTTCCCTTTAATATTCCTTTTTCTTGAAATTGAGTTTCGGAAGCACTTAGATCAAAGCTAGATATACCTAGTACCTTCTGTCTCATCTGTTTTATTAATGACCATGAGTGGATCTCTCGGTCTGTGTCATTGACGAATTGAGTGTTCTGTCAGCTTTATTTGTCCTTTGAAATTGTTATCTGTTTTTTAAATTTTCTTTTAGAAAATTTCTTAGAATAACAACTGAGCCACAGCAACTCTGCTTTTGTCACAATTGATGTTCTTTTCTAAATGTCAAAACTCTTTAAAAGGAATAGCATTTCACCCAGCTGTACCCTAGAACTCACTGTTACCTTTCTTTGGCATTTTTCTAATATGAAATTTGCTTTTATATATAATCCAATAAAATGCATATTGGGTTTTTATTTTTTAAAATATCCAAGAACTAAGGAAAAGGGTTCATTTAGGGTATGTGGCTTCAGCTTGGAGAGAGGAATGTGAGACATGAGAATATCCTCGCGTCACTGCTAACTAGAAAAGCCATCCAATTTCCACTGAAACAAAAATTAAAAGAGCATAAAAATTTACTTCCATGAAACAAAAATTAATTATAGCATAGTTATTTATGTTATAATTTATTAATTAATGTTCATTAATTCAAAGATAATATCATGGAAGTAAATGAAGTCAGGAATAGAGAACACTGGGGCATTTCATTCCTTCACTATAGAGAAAGGTGGAGGATGCCTCCCACCTCTGCCAAGTGAGGTACCCCAGGGGGATCACTTAACATCAGAGACAGGCAAGGCAAGAAGAGAGACTCTTGTAGGCCAGGCTGCTTATCACCATCTGGAGAGCAGGGTTATCTGGTGTTCCTGGAGAGCCCAGTAGTCACTGCCTAGGACCACATCGTCTGAGTCTTCTTGAGCCCTGCTGCAAAGGGCTTTGTGCTGGGAAAGGGTACCCCCATCCAAGAAGTTCGTAGGTGTGTTTCCAGGAGCCAGACCTGAGAGTGACCCAGAGACTGCACACTCACAGGAGGAAAGGTACAACGAGGCACTCCTGGGCTGGGGAGGGGGTTCAAACTCTTGCACACCTATGGCCAGAATCCAGTTGTATCGGTTGCACAAGACTTTAACTTCATTCCTCCATTTCTTTCAATGACATCCCACCTCAGCCATGTGAGAATCTCGTGGTGGCCTGAAGAGGAGGAGTGGAAGTGAAGAAAGTGGCCAACATTTCTTCCTTTCCTCAAACCAGGGTCCTTGAGCTGCTAAGGATGGGATTGTTATATGAGTTATAAGATCAGTTGGATATAAAACTGAATGACTGAAAATAACCAAAAAGCTCTGGGACCTCTGCAAGAATTCAGAAAGGGAGCTGGAACACACTTGAAGCTAACATTTGGAGAAAAGTAAACCTGCCAGTTGTACCCTATAGCACTCAACCTATTCCATAAAACCAGCTCCATGGGATTTTTAAAATCAGAGTTAATTTAAATGCAATATTTTATGGAAGATATTACTAGGGGGTTCAAAGGCAATGCCATTCTAGAAGCATAAGCAAATAGGCATTCCTTGAACATCATCACAATTGCTCTTGTCCATTTCTCCAGGATCATGTGACTTGGATTGTAGTGAAATAGACACCTTTGATCTAATAAATGTCATCTGTAACAATGATAACTTTTTACACTTTCTTTCTTTAGTAAGCTAATCAAGAGTTAGAAGCTGAAATTTTGTGATTTTATATTGGCTAAATTATGATTAAGGAAATAACATCTCTAGGAATACCCCTAGAGGAATGCTTTGGTAATTATAATTAGGACATAAATATGCACTAATTCAGAGACAGTCTAGTTTCAATACTCTCTCTTCAGATTAATAAATGTACTTTCCTCTGAATCACTCAGACTTGATGAGCCACCTCAGTAAAAAGGATTAAACATATCATAGATTATAAATATGGTGTGACTTATTTTAAGAAGAGGTCTGGAATATAGGAAAATGGCATGCATGAGAGAAAAATCAACGAAGTATTCAGGCTTATAATAAATGTATTTATTGAGTGCTTGCTATTCACCAGGTAGTATGCTTGTCTCTGTGATATGACCCTGAATAAGCTATGGCCCCTACCCCTTAGGAGCTTAAAGTCTAGTGGTAAACAAAATAAAATTACAAATAATTTTATATAATATGTTAAGGGCTTTAATGTTGCACAGATAAACCCCTCAGCTTACCTCTGGCTCACCCGAAACTCATCTCCATGTAATTTTAAGCTACACTGTGATACATTCTAGGCAGAAGGTGATCAGGTTTTATAGGGTCTAAGGCCAAAACAATTTGGGGTACCAGGGTCTTGGAAGGGCCTGTACAAAAGCTGGGTCCTACCACTTAGGTTTCTTTGGCTTCATGGTATTCCTGCCTCTGATTCCTACAAAAAGGCTAAGGGTACAATGGACACACAGGAGAAGCACCTAACCCCAACTATACAAGGCCAAAGAGAAGGACCAGACGAGAAGACACACTAGGTTACCTTTTGAAGGACAACCAATAGGAACTAGCCAGGTGAAGGGGGCAGGCTCAGAGGCAGATGAAGAGGAAAGTCTAGGCATAGATTTGGTATTACAAGTTAAGGCAACTCTATGGCCAAAGCTAAAGGCAAAAAGGGTTGGGGTGCTGTAGGAAGCTGAACGTTTCTGATTTCTTTTAGGAGAGATGGTTGTGTAAGATACAGCATGCTGTTTTTGGACAAAGTCGTTTTCTGCATTTCCACATCCAAGGGCAGAGGCTCAGTCATGTCTTCAGGGTGCCCCCATGTTCCTCAAGGGAAGAGCAGCTCTCCCTACCAGGATCTTGGGGGGCTTCGAGCACCTCCTCTGGGAGGTTAAAAAGCTGACAAAATTATGTGGTCAGAACTAATGTCTTAGTTTTCTGAATTGGACAGGCAAGATTACAGTATTTCACAAATTAACTAGAAAAGAATGACAACCTTTTCAATTCAAGGAAGGGTAGCAGGTAAAAATGGCAATAATGGATGACATTTGGGATTTATTGAAGGACTCCGTAGTTATAGGTAAAGTTTCAAACTTTGCAATTTTGCTAACACGAGCAAAGCATAAGAAAACACCTTACATGATTAAAACTGAAAAAGACTTATTTTTAAAAATGTGATAAATTCTTCCAACTGTTGAAGTCTTTGATGCTACATTTTGTTTTTCTTGGTTTAGTTAGAGTATTTTTCACATATTCTAACTTCTAGAAGATATGGAACATAAAAGTAGTTTAAGTTGTTGCAAATTCAGCTGAGAAAGCACTTCTACAAAAAGAAAATGAGCAGGTATGGAAGTCCAACATCAGCTCTGAGAACTGGTTCACTTGGTTTTAAAAAATCCTTATTCAAGAAAACTGTGGCGTCTGTAGAATCCTTATAACTTCTGTCTACTGTAAAATATATGAAATTTAGTGGAAACATCCCAAAGGAAAGATTGTTGGAAGCATCCAAAAGAATATATTTGTACTTTCATACATAAAAAATACAAAGCAGAATTCCCAAATATGAATTTCTGAGTGGGGCTTTTGCACTATATTAAAGACCATCTCCACTAATCAGCCCTAGGCCCTTAAGAGCAAATCAGTTTCAGCTTAATGTTTTCTTCTTATATCCTCATCTATTTAATATTCAAAAAACTTATGAAGGCACATCTTGTGATTGTCTCTATAGTTTAAAAAACACGAAAGATGGTAGAAAAGTGCAGAACCAGATTTTCCCCAGAGCGTTGCCTGTCATGAGGGTTAAATTTTGAGAAATGAGCTAGCAGGGGGAAAAAATGATCAAAATATAATTTAAATAGGCTCCACAGGGCCTACTCTAGTCAATGCTCCAGAGCTCAGTTCTTCATTAAATTCAGGAAATATAGTCCATGATTTTCCAGTGTTTGGTTGTGAATATCTTAATTATTTAAAATTAGTCTCTAATAAGAAGGAAAGAGGGGGCAAAAAAAAACCACTGAAACCTTCTTCTGTTAACAACAAAAATGTTAGCTAAAACCATAACAATTAAAGAAGGTACACTCTAGTAAAAAGGATCACTTTTATAAGTGGGAAGAGAAAAGTATAACCATGTTAAAAGAAGAAGAAATGAGACATCCCTGGCCCCCAAAAAAGTGGGAGCTTAACAGTGGGAACACATCAACATAAAGATGGAAATGCCGGACCGTGGGGACTTCAAACGGGAGGAGGAAGGAAGGAGGACATAGGTTGGAAAAATTACTTGTTGGATTCTGTGCGCACTATCTGAGTAACGGGTTCATTAGAAGCCCAAACCCCAGCATTATGCAATACACCCATGTAACAAGCCTGCATGCGTACCCCCCGAATCTGTAAGAAAAAAGAAAATGAATAATAAGCCAATGAGTTCAGGAATCAGGAATCAGCGGTGGAGGTAGAAAGCATACCACACGTAAAGGGGACCAGACTAAGAGTCCACTGAGAAGACTCAGAGTTAATAAGAAAAACAATCCAACTGGAAGACAGTAATTTGGAAAAATACAGACTACAAGCAAACACCTCTTGCTGTCTCAGTGACCTCTAAATGCATCACTACTTTATGGCCCTGTGTTCACAATGACGACACGAAGTGAAATAAAGTGACTAAATTCTACTCTACGCTTTCTATACTAACGCAGGCAATTGTAATTTATGCCTTTAGAAAGGTTTTCAGTTACAAAACTGTTTCAAAATCCACATCCAAAATCCAGTGCTTCTTTGTGTAAATCGATAAAATCATCTGTCCGGTCCTCAGGGTAATCACGACAAGGTAGAAATGTTGCAGAACCTCTGAAGCTAGAACTGGAGCTGTTTTACATTGAGATCATCCCATCATTACCTAATGAAAACAATAATAACACATCAATGCATTGTTATGATTTAGCAACTGAATGCCATATAGTATAAAAGTGTGAGTGTATACATATACACACAGATGTGTGTGTGTATATGTGTGTGTGTGTGCATATCCCACACATATCCCACACCCATGACTGGAAAGGGCTACAGATATTTTGCCTCGGGTGTTTCTTACTGGAATTTCACAGAACATTCCTGTGTTGGAATTGCAGGGCAAATCCTCGGAACTTTAATTTCGACAATGTGGGAAACGCTATGCTGGCATTGTTTGAAGTTCTCTCCTTGAAAGGCTGGGTGGAAGTGAGGGATGTTATTATTCATCGTGTGGGGCCGGTAAGCAAGCACATCGGATCCTTTGAACACTTCAAGAGCAGCTTTCATTTGTCTTGATGAATAACCGTATTTTCCTTTATGCAGATCCATGGAATCTATATTCATGTTTTTGTATTCCTGGGTTGCATGATTGGACTGACCCTTTTTGTTGGAGTAGTTATTGCTAATTTCAATGAAAACAAGGTAAGAATTTTTGGTTTGGAGACCACGGGGTTTAGCCTTTTCTAGCCTCTCACTTTGAGCTATTTTTTTCTTTTCACACGCAGCATGAAGCCGCGTTAAACTGTAATGTGACTGGTGTAAATAATCTCTATAACTGTTTTACAAGCAAACTTATTGCTGCTTTTCAGACCATCATTTAAGAGTACAGTTCTCTCGCTAAATTTACCCTTTTGGTAACAGTGTCATTAATTCACCGACAACTGAGAGGCGCATCTCCTATTGTTCAAAGTGAAAAGATGTGCAGCAAGTTATTAAAATACAATAGATGAAAGTGATTCACTAATTACAGGTAATATTACTTTCACTAAATGTAAATTGTATGCTTCTGTGTAACTCAGTAGGTGAACTCAGAATTTTGATGGGGATGAGGGGAATCTGGTAGAAATTTTAAAATCCTAATTCACAGAAAAAAGATTTTGTGGCAGGGCATGGTGGCTCACGCCTGTAATCCCAGCACTTTAGGAGGCCAAGGCAGGTGGATCACTTGAGGTCAGGAGTTCAAGACCAGCCTGGCCAACATGGTGAAACCCTATCTCTACTAAAAATACAAAAATTAGCCAGGCATGTTGATGCATGCCTGTAATCCTAGCTACTGGGTTGGCTGAGGCATGAGAATTGCTTGAACCTAAGAGGCGGAGGTTGCAGTGAGCCAAGATCACACCACTGCATCCAGCCTGAGCAACAGAGCGAGACTCAAAAAAAAAAAAAGAAAGAAAAAAAAAGATTTTCTAATTTCATATGAACTTGACATACTTTGTGAACTCGGGAAGCCTGTTGAGTTTGTAACAGCTCTAATGATTAGAACAAAGACTCACAAATGGGAAAACAACAATGTAGTTTCCTATCAAAGCGTGAGTTTGGGGAAGAACATTCTATTAGCACCCCTTGGAGAGGTACTTGCTCATCTAGGCACTTGTGCTGTGCCCTCTATTGTTTGAGAGGCAGTCTTTGGAATCATAGTAAGAGAAATGCATGCAGTTTTTGAGCACACACTGTGTACTAAGATTTTATATATTCAGTCAATTCTCACAACTCTCAAATGCACGGTTGCAGGAAAAGCAATGACTAGTCTGAGGCTTAAAAGGTATGATAAACAGGGCCAGAATTCAGAATTGGTGCCTATTACTTATTGCAGGCTCTGTGATTCTTCGAAGGCATGAGTATCATAAAGTCAACCTTCACTCTGCATTAAGTTGACACTAGATCTGCCTGTAAAGCACCGTGCTGTTCGGTGTTATTCATGGCTAGGACTGATTCCCACGCGTTCACATCAGAGCTCTTCAGTTTGTGTTGCTACACATGGGACTGTATCTGTCATTCACTGTCCTCAGGCTCAACGTGTGTGGTACCAGTTACCCAGTCAATTGACACCTTTGATGTGTGGCTAATGAGCATGTCATTTCATTCAGGCTTTCAAAGGGTGAGATTTAAAAATTCCTCTTTTGGGCCCCGACTCTACTTGGACCCTCAGAAACATGGGATGTTAGAGACAGAAAGAACAGTAGTGATCGTGTCACCCAGCCCCTTATTTTACTCCTATCCCATTCATTAATGAGATGCTTTGAGCCCTACAGTGTTTAGTTTAATACCAAGCAGAAAGAGGAAGAGAAGGGTCTTTTTAGATGCCTTTGAGCCACGTAATGCAGCAGACACTGAGAATTCTAGAACATAAGCAGAAGCTAATCAGTCAATTAACAGGAGAGTTTAGGCACTGCTTACCCAGAACACCGTTAAGAAGCCCTCTGAGCAGGCACCTGATTTCAGGAAGATTAGAACGTATCACAGCTCACAATTCAGCAACATACATAGAACAACATAAAATGTTCAGGAACTGGAAATAAATGTATAATTAATTGCAACACTTGAGCTTAGAGAAAGTGGCTGAGGTAAGCAGAATAACCAGGGAGGTCTCCATCTAGCACTGTATTTATGTTCTGCAGGTAGGAAAGAGCAACTTGGCCTGTTTGGGGATCTGAGGTGTATGTTCTATCAGCTCAAATGGGCACTTAAAGGAGAAATTGACAAGAAATTATATTACCAAGCTTCACAAACTTGATTTGTTAATTGGAGGTATCAACTGCTAAATTATGTGAGGCTTTTAGAAAAGTTTATTTCTCTGCAAGTTTTTTTTTTTTTTTTTTTTAGAAAGCAGCTCATGAGCTGCCATGTAACAGCATTTATATACTATTCAGTCATTCAACAGATGTATTTGAGCATCTACTAGGTGCCAGATGCTGCTCTTGACACTGAGGACCTAGCAAACTAACTGAAACACTAAACACAGAAAAGTTATTTGCCCTCATGGAGCACACATCTTAGTAGTCATACCCAAAGGCACATAGGTAAATTTCCAAATACAGAGACAACAGAGATAGAAAATGAGGGAATCTTTAGGGTACAATTCAGAATCATGCAAAAAATGTCTTCTTTTGAAAATGGAAACCTCTTTAAAAAGTTCCAAGTCTATACTAGTAATATAGATTTTTTTCTGATTTCTCTACTATATAAGACATTGTGTTTGATTTATTAACCTAATTCGACAATAATAAACTTTCAGAGGTTTTTATATATTAATGATCAGATGATACCTCCATGCTTATTCTTTTAGATCCTTTCAGAGTTCAACTTTCCAAAATTATTTTTTTGTTTAACAAAGTAATTCCATTAACATCTATGGTGGCTAGAGAACATGTGTTTGTTTATAATTAGTGAGAAAAGTGGTTTAGCAATGTGATTATCAGAAAAGAACAATTTTAAACACTATTATTGGGAAAAGGTATAGAACTTCCAAATCTCAAAATGTACAAAACAAAAATTAACCAAGTTGTAAAAAGAAGCTAGAAAATCCAAAATCATAGTGAAAGATATTAACATATTTCTCAAAAAATCTCATAATTCAGAGAAGAATAAAATGAAATATGAGATTTGATACAATAAACACAATCAAATGAACACATTAGGAAAACTCTAGTTCCAACAATTTGAGAACGTGCATTATTTTCAAGCACAAAATCTATCTCCCAGAAAGTCATAATTACCAAAGAATTGATAATGTAAGAATGTTTTCTGACCATAATGAAAAAAATAAAAACTCTACAATTTGGAAATATTAAGACAATATTCTAAATAATTTATGAGTTAAAGAAGAAATTATAATAGAAAATCACAAAATATTTACAGACAAAACAGTTTATAGTGTCATATACAAAAACTCATGAGGTATAGATAAATCAGTAATTACAAATAAATGTATCACTTTAAGTTGTATATATTAGAGAAGAATCACAAGTTAAATATTAATATGTCAAATATCCAAATCAATAAATTATAATAACAAAGTAAAATCAAATAAAGTAGGGGGGAAGAAAGAACAAAGATTAGGACAGAAACTAATGATACAGAAAGCGAGGAAACTTGTATAGCTTCTGTAATGTTCAAGAATAACAAAAGCTGGGTTTTGTTTTTTTTAATCAAGTCAATAAACCTCTAGGAAGGTTGAGCAAAAATAAAAACAGAAAACGAGAAAGTAAGCTACGATAATTAAAACAGTGTCAGTATTGTTATAGGTACAGAAAATTAGACTTACAGAAAAAGCTAGAAAGACCCAGCAGGGACCCATATATGCAGAAAACAGAAGCAGCTCAACAAATTAGTGCAGAGGGTGGTGAGACCAACAAGGAGTGGTGTTGGGGGTATTGACTGTATTGATGTAAAGAGGTATGCTGAGATCTCTACCTCACTGCATACTCAAAAATGAATTCCAGATGAATTAAAGACTTCAATATGAAAAGCAAAATTTAAACCATTTTTAAACCATGCCAGCATTTATTTTTATTTCAATTTCAGATAAGCAGCAAATAATGTTTTGGTTTTATTATTTTTAATCAACACATAGTTATTGTACATATTTATGGGGTACAGTGTGATATTTCAATTCATGTATTATAGTGTGTAATGATCAAATCAGGATAATTAGCATATCCATCACCTCAAACATTTATCCCTGTTTTGTGTTGGTAACATTCAAAATCCTCTCTTCTAGGTATTTAAAAATGCACAATTAATTGTTATCAATTAGATTCACCCCCTATATTACCATGGAACACTAAAACTTATTTCTGCAATCTAACTGTATTTTCGTATCTGTTAATCAACATTTGACTATCCCTATTCTAGTTCCCCTCCCCACCGCTAGTAAGCATTTGTTTTTTATCCTGGAGTCATTATGGATTTCATCGCATTAGCCACCAAGTAAAATCTACAAAGGAAAAAAATTATAAACTCGATTATATTTAAATTAAAATTTTCTGAATGGCAAAAGACACTCTAAGCAAAATAAAAATACAAGCCAAGACTAAGAGAAAATATTTACAACTTATATAATTGACAAAAGATTAGTATCCAGCATTTATAAAGAATCTCTACAAACAATTAAAAAGTAAATATCAAAATACAAAAATGAGCAAAGGATATGAATAGGCAATTCACATAGGAAGATACAAGCATCACCATTTACACACATACAAATGTTTCATCTCGTTAATATTAAAACAACATTAGATACATTTCACACCTATCAAAGTGGTCAGATTACAATGTCTAGTAATATCCAGTATTGCAAGAATATTAAGATATGGTAACACTTCTATATTGCTGGTAGGAGATTTGTTTTGGTTATTGCTCTTTGGAAAGCAAGTTGGCAACATCTGGTAAATGTAAAGATGTTTAAATTCCTAGATCCCATCAATTCTTCTCCTAGAGATTTACAATGGAGAAACCCTCATAGATATTTACTGTGAGACAGTACATGGATGCTTGTTGCAGAACTGGTTATAGTCCATAAATGTAAAATGAATAAATTATGGTATTTGTACAGTGGACAGTGTTTGTGAGCAGCTGAACAAGTTAGATCTAGTAATCTAGTTGTATGGAAAGTATACTGTTCAATGAAGGTATAAAGAAACAGCATAAATAATCACATATTGGACAGCATTTCTATAATATTAAAAAATTCAAAACAAATTCTTATGTATTGATACATACATAAGCACAAAAGTCTGAAAACATAGTAAGGAGGATGCACACCTGAAGAGTAGTGGTTAGCTCTGGGTAAGAAAAGGGAGAGTGGGGTTTTTGTCTAGTTTTTAAAATTACACTTCTGCCGTTATGATAAAATATGATGCACTGCAGTGCAATAAAATATAATTTTATCATATGCATTTTAATCAAGTACTCCATTATATAGAATATGAAATTCCATTTAGGCAGTTATCACAGCACTAATTTCTTGAAATGCAAACTCTGTGACTTAGTATCTCTCAGAAACAGTTTTGCAATTGCACATATTAGACATTTTTTAAAGAAAGACAAAATACCCTTAACTAGAAGCCATAGCATTGACAAGCTATAATTTTGCTGCTATGAAATGAAAGGAAACTAACTACTATGAGTGAGTGTCCTTTTTTGAAAATGTAATTATGTAAAAACTACTCTTTATATTTTCCCAAACCTGAATATTACACATCTCCAAAGATACAAGTTGAAGGCTGCTGAATTCTCTCTGAAACACCTGGTCATCATTTTGGGAACTCTTCCCAAGACCAACTTTGAGCATTCTGACCATGTTTTCTAACCACCACGGTTGGAAGAACATGGTCAGCGCAAGCCCCCACATCAGTCCTGTTTGTCTCCGCACCCCATCTGCCATCTGCCATGTTCTTGGTGCAAGCACGTGACAAAAGGCCGTTTCCTGCTTTCCTTTGTCTGTTAAGGGGACAGCTTTGCTGACCGTCGATCAGAGAAGATGGGAAGACCTGAAGAGCCGACTGAAGATCGCACAGCCTCTTCATCTCCCGCCTCGCCCGGGTACCCAAGATGCTCTGATTTTATTCATGTTGGGCACTAGTGTGCACGATTCCCCAGGAGTCTCAGATTTAAATTAAAATAATAATCGTGAGGCCGCTGGGAGGCTGTGCATAAGTTAATATGGAAACAGCCTCCAAACCACAAATCTCTCCATAAGGCTATTAAAATCAACCACCCAAAAGCTGTGCTTCAGTGCTCTCAGACTAAGCCTTAATGAAAAAATGAATTTTTAAAATAAAATATATTTGCGCTTGCCTTTTAAAAATATGAGTGAAATGTATTAAACTGACAGAAATTGAATGATGCACTTCTCTTTCCAATATAGACGGCGTCATGCACTGTCATTTTAAATATTCAGAGCCAGCCATTGCTGCAAAAGCACCTCACAATAGATGGAATTGTTTGGGGAGGAAAATGTAATGGGTTTTAAGATAAGCATTTAAGAAAATAAATGGCAAGAAAGTAAATGTGACCTGTGTCTAACATGCCCTTGCCCAAACCTTTCTTTTCTAGATAATGATGGTTTTAGAGCTAAAATGTATGACATAACCCAGCATCCATTTTTTAAGAGGACAATTGCATTACTCGTCCTGGCCCAGTCGGTGTTGCTCTCTGTCAAGGTACTTAGTTTCACCCTAAGGCTCCGGGAATGAATTGTGTATTCACTGCTACATCCGAGAGTATCACAAGCTGCTATATGCATTCACAGTTATGTTCTTGGGTATAAAAATTAAGATTCACTGTCATGGCAAAGTGGGCAGAAGAGGGGCAAGCCTGTATGTGTCTGATGGATGTGGGCAATGACTTGTGCGCTGTTTCTGTTGCAGTGGGACGTCGAGGACCCGGTGACCGTACCTTTGGCAACAATGTCAGTTGTTTTCACCTTCATCTTTGTTCTGGAGGTACTGTAATGAGTCAGCTAGCTCTAGGGGAATCTGTGCACAGTTTTAAAGTAAATCAGCATCCCTCTTTGATGCCACTTACTCTCCTCTCTGTGTTCCATTGCCTTTGAAGCTTTGCCCTTAGGATATTTCCTTCTTAAGCGGTTCTGCTTAACTCGAACAAAGACATCACTTTATCCATCAGATTTTTCTAACTACAGAAATGCTGCTGTCGATTGTTGTGTCTGAACATTGGCCTGTCTAGTTATGCGAGTTCTAATATTTAGAGGGAATGGTGCAAGCCACTATAATTCATTGACTCAAATTGCAATAGAGTGGCAAAGCAAGTTGGCCCAGACAAGGTTATTTTAACATGTGATTCATATAATATCGCTTTCCAGGACAATCTTCTTGAAATACAAGCAGATTCTCATTTTGCCCTATACTGGTTGATGTTTCCCAAAATCTATGGCCTTTTGCTTAAGGAAGAAAAATGTCCCATGATCAGAACTAGTCATAAAACAGAGGAGAGTATAAAGAACAGATTTGTAAGCTACTTAGCTTCAAAAATAAAATCATATATCTTGGTAATAAACTCTTCTTTTTAGTTACTACATTGTTTACTGTTATTCTTTAAATAGATAGTATAACTGAGCATGCTGGCTCACTCCTGGAATCCCAGAACTTTGGGAGGCCGAGGTGGGTGGATCACCTGAGGCCAGGAGTTTGAGACCAGCCTGGCCAATGAGATAAAATCCCATCTCTACTAAAAATACAAAAATTAGCCAGGAGTGGTTGCACGTGCCTATAACCCCAGCTACTCGGGAGGCTGAGGTAGGAGAATCGCTTGAACCTGGGAGGCAGAGGCTGCAGTGAGCCAAGATCGCGCCACTGCACTCCAGCCTGGGTGACAGAGCGAGACTCAGTCTCAAAAAATAATAAAAAATAAATAAATAGACAGACAGACAGATAGTGTAGGCACATGGCCTAAAAGCAAACCTCAAAAGGCATTAAAGTATTTGTCTCATTTTCAATGAAAAAGAAATTGTGTCCACATCAAGTAATTTAGAATTTTCTTCATTTGAAAAAAAAAATACATACACATAATGCATCTCAAGTTAATACATTTAAATATGTGCTAAACCCTCCCTCTGTTTATTTTCTTCTTTGCTTTTTCTCCAGGTTACCATGAAGATCATAGCAATGTCACCTGCTGGCTTCTGGCAAAGCAGAAGAAACCGATACGATCTCCTGGTGACGTCACTTGGTGTTGTATGGGTGGTGCTTCACTTTGCCCTCCTGGTAAGCGTAGAAGTCAAGTTGATTTCAGCTGATTATTTCAGTTTGGTTCAGTTCTGCTCAGTCCTGTTTCCAGTCTCATTTTACTCCACATCAACCTGCTCTGAGGTGTTAGATGGACCTCCCTAAAGCCCAGCTTTGACTGTGATGGACTCTCAGACATGCTTGTGTCTACATGTACACACCCTGGCACTCTTCACACAGGCAAAACCTGGCCCCTCAAAGCCCTAGATGGTGCAAGCTAGAAAGAGAAGGACCTTCAAGATCTTCTGATTTAACCCCTCATTTTACCAAAGGGGAAAACAAGGAAGAAAGAAAGAGGAAGACTGCAACAGAGATTGAGAACTGTCCGTATTCACACAACAAGCTAGTATCAGAAGACTACCATCCTGTTTTCCTGCTTTCTCAGCTGAAATACAGCATTCATTCCACTTCACTATAGTCAGTATTTCACAATGTAATTCTCAAGTACTTCCACTGTTTCATTTTCTATAAGACATTTAGCCTCCACTTCTCTAAAGCATATGATTCTCCATCTCTACACCTGTGTTCTCACTATTTTACCTAAAGTGCCTTCACCATCCATTCAGTCCGAGATCCCACTCAAAATCTGCAGCTATGGGTGTACTGAGCTGTAATCTAGGGCCATATTGTCCAGTAAAAATAAAATATGGCCACAGATATCACTAGATAATTTTCTAGAAGCCACAATAAAAAAGAAGCAATTATTTATTAATTATAATTATTTATGTAATTATAATTATTAACAATTTAATGATTACATTTTCTAAACTGCTATATCCAAAATAGTATTATTTTCATGTGTAAGCAATATAAAATTATTGAGGTAAGTTGCATCCTTGTATCTGTGTGTGAAGTCTTTGGCTGAGTAGGTATTTTACATTTACAGCATATCTTCATTTAAATTGCCACATTTCAAGTGCTCAATAACCCATATGTGGTTCCACGTGGCCGATAGTTACCATGTTGGACAGCACAGCTCTGGAAGATATGGGTCCTAGTCTAGGCTCCACCATTTTCCAGCCTTGACTAATTTATTTGCCTTCAATGATCCTTTGTTTCCTGCTCTGAACGGGCAATATAACTTCATAATCCACCTATTTCCTCTGGCATTATGAAGATCAAGTGAGATAATATATTTGAGGCTTTCTTGAACTAGAAAGATTATACAAGTTTGTAGGCATTATTATAATTACCTTCTTTTTGTTAGTCATCCTTGATCTCATCCCAAGGAATATTATTACTTTTTCCCTGTTTCCTTCTATCCATTCTCCCATCCCCTTCATGTTGGGGACATGCTGGGAAAGACTTATTTACACATCCTGAAGGGCTTGCCTTAATATGAGATGCTGTGCTCATGAACATAGTGAGCGTCCTTCTTAAACCAGTGGTTGCCTTCAGCATCAGGAGCTCTATGAAGCCTAGGTGAGCTCTCAGTCACCCTGAACTATTTTCTCAGCAATAGATGGTTCTCAATTCCTAGTACAAGACACAGTACTAGTAATTGAGAAGAATGTTATAAGCAAAACAAATACAGTTGCTGCTCTTGTGAACCTTAGATCCTGGAAAAGTAACAGATAGTCATCAATTACTCACAAATCTATGAGTATAATGACTATGATGAGGGAGATGAAGGAGAGCCTGTGTTCCTGTGACAACTTAGATAATAGTGGGAGATGGCTTCATCAGAGAGGTCTTGGAAGACATCCCCAAGGGAGTGATGGCTCCATCTGTAGGATAAGGGGAGGGCATTTCAGGTAGCTGTCCCTGTGATGGAAAGATGACAGAGCTGGAAGAAGGATAGATACATAGTACTAGCATAGTACAAGATTTGGATGGGTAAGAAGGTGTCAGACCTCTTAGGACCTTGCAGTCCAGGTGAAGAATTCAGGTTCTCATCCTAAAAACTATTGGTTGTCTTTACTTCCAAAACATAAAGAGGGAAGGTATCTGCAATAGATCTTTAGCGAATGTGGAAAGAAGAGGCAGCAAAGCCCATGTTTTTCCTTTCTCCAGATAAAATGTGTATTAGTCCCTTCTCACGCTGTTATGAAGAAATACCCAAAACTGGGTAATTTGTAAAGGAAAGATGTTTAATCGACTCACAGTTCCACATGGCTGGGAAAGCCTCAGGAAACTTACAATCATGGTGGAAAGGGAAGCAAACACATCCTTCTTCACAAGGGAACGAGAGAGAAGAATGAGTGCCCAGCAAAGGGGGATGTCCCTTTATAAAACCATCAGATCTTGTGAGAACTAACTCAATATCATGAGAACAGGATGGGGGAAACTGCCCCCATGATTCAATTATCTCCACCTGGTCCCTCCCACAACACATGGAGATTATAGGAACTACAATTCAAGATGAGATTTGGGTGGAGACACAGCTAAACCATATCATTCTGCCTGGACCCCTCCCAAATCTCATGTCTTCACAATTCAATTTAAAATCATACCCTCCCAACAGTCCCCCAAAGTCTTAACTCATTCCAGCATTAACCCAAAAAGTCCAAGCCCAAAGTCTTATCTGAGAAAAGGAGAATTTATTCTGCCTATGAGCCTATAAAATCAAAAGCAAGTTAGTTACTTCCTAGATTCAATGGGGATACAGGCATTGGGTAAATATACCCATTCCAAATGGAAGAAATTGGCCAAAACAAAGGGGTTATAGGCACCATGCAAGTCCAAAATCCAATAGGGCAGTCATAAAACATTAAAGTTCCAAAATAATCTCCTTTGACTCTATGTCTTATATCCAGGGCACCCTGATGCAAGAGGTGGGCTCCCATGGCCTTGGGCAGCTCCACCATTGTGGCTTTGCAGGGAACAGCCCCCCTCCTGGAGTGGTGTTGAGTGTCTGTGGCTTTTCCAGGCACACAGTGCAAGCTGTCAGTGGATCTACCATTCTGGAGTCTGGAGGATGGTGGCCCTCTTCTCACAGCTCCACTAGGCAGTGCCCCAGTGGGGACTCTGTGTGTGGACTCCAACCACACATTTTCCTTCTACACTGCCCCAGCAGAGGTTCTCCATGAGGGCTTTGGTCCCGCAGCAAACTTCTGCCTTGACATCCAGTTGTTTCTATACATCCTGTGAAATCTAGGCAGAGGTTCCCAAACCTCAGTTCTTGACTTCTGTTCACCCACAGGCCCAACACCATGTGTAAGCCACCAAGTCTTGGAACTTGCACTCTTTGAAGCATTGGCTTGAGCTGTACACTGGCGTCTTTTAGCCATGGCTGGAGCAGAAACTGCTAGAAGGCAGGGCACCATGTCCCAAAGCTGCATAGAGCAGGGGGAGCCTGCCCACAAAACCATTTTTACCTCCTAGGCCTCCAGGCCTGTGATGGAAGGGGCTGCCATGAAGGTCTCTGGCATGCACTGGGGACATTTTCCCCATTGTCTTGGTGATTAGCATTCAGCCCCTCGTTACTTATGTAAATTTCTGCAACTGGCTTCAGTTTCTCCCTAGTAAATGAGGTTTTCTTTTCTATAAAATCATCAGACTGCACATTTTCCAAATATTTATATTCTGCTTCCTCTTGAATACTATGTCACTTAGAAATTTATTCTACCAGATACCCTAAATCATCTCTCTCAAATTCAAGGTTCCACAGATCTCTAGGGCAGGGGCAAAATGCCACCAGTCTCTTTGCTAAAGCATAACAAGAGTCACCTTTGCTCCAGTTCCCAATAAGTTTCTTATCTCCACCTGAGACCACCTCAGCCTAGACTTCATTGTCCATATCACTATCAGTATTGTGGTCAAAGCCATCCAACAAGTCTCTAGGAAGTTCCAAACTTTCCCATATCCTCCTGTCTTCTTCTGAGTCCTCCAAACTGTTCCACCCTCTGCCTGTTACCCAGTTCCAACGTTGCTTCCACATTTTCAGGTATCCTTATAGTAGCCCCCCACTCTAAGTACGAATTTACTGTATTAGTCCTTTTTCATGCTGATATGGAAAAATACCCAAAACTGGGTAAATTATAAGGGAAAGATGTTTAATTGACTCACAGTTCTGCATGGCTGGGAAGGCCTCAGAAAACTTACGATCATGGTGGAAGGGGAAGCAAACACATCCTTCTCCACATGGTGGCAGGAAGAAGTATGAGTGACCAGTGAAAGGGGAAGCCCCTTATAAAACTATCAGACCTCGTGAGACTTAATCATCACAAGAATAGGATGAGGGAAACCACCCCGATGATTCAGTTATCTCCATCTGGTCCCTCCCATGATATGTGGGGATTATGGGAACTACAATCCAAGATGAGATTTGGGTGGGAACACAGCCAAACCATATCAAAATGCAACCTAAAGCTACTCAGTCCAAGCAAAAGTCAAGTAGACTCCCTAATCCCAGATAACCTCAGAGAGGAAATCTTAAACCTGAAAGACCAATTTGCTTTTTCTGCCTAACTGCTTTTGTTCTTCTCCAAGAACCTCTTTGGTCTTGGAAGGATGCTCATTCTCCACCATATTTTGCAGTGGACTATTGGGAAGGAAAGTTCCCTATCCAAAGATGCTATGTGCACACATTCATGTGCTTGGACCTCACCAAGGATCTTGCTAGATCCCCTTCCCGGGGCCCATCTGTGACTGTCATCATTTGGCTAGGCAAGCCTCCTTGAGAGTAATCACACTCTGGCATCGGCTGAGTGTTAAGGTTGTTATTGCAGCTATAGCTGGTGGGATCTTTGTTTCTCAAATGAAGCTTTCTTATTCATAAAGTGCAGTCATCTCTTCCTGGTAATCACACCCTTGAAGAAAGAGCTGGATGTGTTCCTGAGCAGGGAGGACCTCTCTGAAATCAGCTTAGAAGAATGAGTGTGTATTTGTTCTTCAGTGGTGTCTAGAATCTGACTTCTGGCAATCTTTTCCACCATCAGCCCTTTCTTTTTGCCAGGATTCCTTTATCTCCTATGTCATTTGACCTTCCTATGTTGCACCATTATCCTATGTTTTTCACACCATATATACAAAAGAGCTGGTCACCATTTTATGTAAAATAAATTTCAAAATACAGAATTTAACTGAGTAAAACAGAACCCGAAGTTTCATTTGAGATTGAATTTTAAATCTAATATTTATTCATGAGTTTTTGCAGTGACCTTTTCAGCACCTTTTTTAGATAACTTTCTTACAAGAATTTATACATATTCAGCTAATTATTCAGTATACTTCACGGAATACTTAAAAAATGGAACTGTAACAAGATCTTTTGTGCAAATTATGAGAGGCTGTCTTCTGTTTAAATTTCAGAATGCATATACCTACATGATGGGCGCTTGTGTGATTGTATTTAGGTTTTTCTCCATCTGTGGAAAACATGTAAGTACCTTGTGAAGAATCTTATTCAAGGTTATATATGTGTTAATGA
>NW_012101754.1:376124-432595 GCF_000951045.1 Mandrillus leucophaeus | reverse complement strand
CTGCCTCAGCCTCCCGAGTAGCTGGGATTACAGGCATGCGCCACCACACCCAGCTAATTTTTGTATTTTTAGTAGAGACAGGGTTTCACCATGTTAGCTAGGATGGGATTCCAGATTTTTTAATAGTATTTGTTAATGTTCGTGGGTATACTCCACATATATTTTTCATTTTTTACAATGCTGTTTCCTTTTTTATTATAAACATTATTTCATATATACATTCCATATGTACACATAACCAATATATTTAATATTTTATAGTTATTTAGTATTATACCATTGCTTAGGTTTGTTTCTGTGAAAGTCTATTTGTGGAAGAAACCTGAGTTTACTTGCTATCAGTCAAAAATGTGTAGCCCTTATCATAGAGAATTGAGGAGCAGGAGAAGAGAAAATGGAAGATGAAAATGCTTAGTGTTACTCTTATTAATTTGTGTGAAGAGGCTGAAATGTTTGAAGAATAACATTCACCCAATGCCTGGTGGGTTTTGAAGAATATTTAGATTTAATACCTTATAGAAAGCAACTTTCAAATGATATACCTAAGAATCACTTTTGAGCCAATCTGCTTAAAAATTAGTTGCTACCCAGGTCTTCCATAGCTTAATGGATTGAATATTCTCTCTCTCTCTCTCTCTCCCTCCCGCCCCTTCCCTTTCTCTCTCTCTCTCTCTCTCTCTGTCTCTCTCCCTCTCCTTCCCACCCCTGGTCCCCAGGTAACGCTAAAGATGCTCCTCTTGACAGTGGTCGTCAGCATGTACAAGAGCTTCTTTATCATAGTAGGCATGTTCCTCTTGCTGCTGTGTTACGCTTTTGCTGGAGTTGTTTTGTTTGGTACTGTGAAATATGGGGAGAACATTAACAGGTTGGTGTATGTTTATCTTTCTATTCATTTATCAAGCAAACCCTTTAGTAATAAAATTTTAAATAAACAAATGCTTTTTGTCTACTAAAGTCTAGGAGAGGGGAAGGGGAAGTAATCTGTTGGGAATTAAAATAGCCAAGTTTTAAATGATATTTTTCCAGTTGAAAAAGGTTATTCAACTGAAAAGGTCTAATTTCAAAACCTTAGAAAATTTAGAAATAAAAGAAAACAAAAAGAATCCATAATTCCACCAACATTCAGTAATCATCACTCCCAATTCCAGCACTTTTTCTATCTACATATTGCCAAAAAATGATATACTATTTTTAGTTGGAACAATTTTAAGATAACTTTGGGTTTCTTTCTCAGGAAAATATGGGAAGTAAGAGCCCCCCAAATGGTTGTAATATATGAAAAGCAGTTTTCAATGATTTGCCTAAGTTTTAAGGATGCATCTCATTGTTTTTTTTTTTTTTAAAGTCCTGATACAACAAAGTATATACCAATATGTCTGGTTGTAGGAATTAGCTACATGGCTGCCCCACCTTTTATAGCATCCTCCAAGTGAAAGAAGGAATCACTTAGTTGCCAAAGCCTGCCTACTTAGTCATTCAAGATGAATGGCAATAAATTAGTGGTCATGCCAGAGTTGGGTGTTCAGACAGCTATATTTGGAGGCAAGTATAAATGACAAACTAATAAAAAGGTATAACCTTTGGAAAAGGTAACTTAGCAACCAAATTTACTACAACCTCCACTTGTTTTGGTGGTGGCAAACTATGCTATTTCATGACAAACCCTTCTATTCACATTCTGTTAATTTTTTTTTCTTAAATTAGGCATGCAAACTTTTCTTCGGCTGGCAAAGCTATTACCGTACTGTTCCGAATTGTCACAGGTGAAGACTGGAACAAGATTATGCATGACTGTATGGTAAATATCTCTCACCATGAACAAAACTTAGACTTAGAATCAGCATGAAAGTCTTGCAACCCAATGTTGGCAGGATCATCCTTGTTAGCATCAAGACTTTGTGTATGAAATATAAATCCTGACACTTCAGTCCATAAAATTGCATTATTATACATTTCAATGCATGAATATTTAGGGCAAAATACTCAATTAACCCAACCTGAGCTATTGTAGTTCCATTCAACAAATATGCATTCTGTGGGTGTTGTTCTTTCCCTCCCATCTTTAATATTTTGGTAATCAAAGTCAAACAGGGAGCCCTTTAATTTAACATATTCAGTAGATAGTTCACTGCCCCTCAGCTATATGCTAGGTGCTAGGTCTTCAGCAACTCCAAGGCACACTCCAGGAGCTTACCTCAAGGGCTCTGAGCTACTCTTCCTTTATACTATAAAGTATACTTTATACTTCCTTCTTACTATACCTTGTCTTCCCCAAGCATCATCCTTCTGGTATCAGTTTAAATATCCATTCCTTCAGGTCTTTGCCTTCAGCTAAGACAGCCAGCTATATGTTCTTATGCTGCTCTATAGTTCTCCTTTGTAATAAGTATCACAGCTGTAGTGAATTATTGGCTTACATTCATTTATTTTATCTCTTTCTCACTATAGGACAGACCAATGCTATCTTATAAAAGTTCTGCAGTGGTGGAAATCTGCACTGTCTCATTCGGGGAGCCACTAGCCATATGTGGTTATGGGGCACTGAAAATACGACTAACACAACTGAGGAACTGACTTTTAGTTTTAATTTTATATTATTACATTTTAATTAACATAAATTTAAATTTACATCGCTGCATGGAGCTAGTGGTCACCATATTGGATTACACAGCATCCAACTGTCAGCAGGAAGAAGGGACTGGGCCTATGTCTTTCTTACCAGTCTCTCCCCAAACTTGGCACAAACCTAGCACAGAGTAGGAGCGCTAGGACTTCATGCATGAATTAACAAGGAGAATTTGCCAAATCAAATAGAACACAACGCAAAATTTAACGAATCTTAAATAAAAATACAAGCAGAATGCTGGGATTAAAGAAGAAAGAGCTAGTTTCTCTGGCTGAGAAAAACCAGAAAGTGCTGTCAGAGGCATTGGCATTTTATTGAGCCTGTAAACAATGAGAGAGTTTTTGATGACTTAAGTCTTGTGCTATTCCATAGCATCCCATGACAGTGTTCCAGGAATGGGGCTCACTCCTTACACAATTTGAACGTGAATTTGCTATGTACAGGCACACCTTGTTTTACTATGCTTCACTTATTGCCTTTTGCAGACTTTGCATTTTTACAAAGTCTTGTGTAAAAGACTTTATGGCAATCTTGTGTTGAGCAGATCTATCAGGGCCATTTTTCTAATAGCATGTGTTTGCTCACTTTCTGGTTCTTTATCACATTTTGGTAATTCTCACTAGTTCAGACTTTTTCATTATTATTATATCTGTTTTGGTGATCTGTGATCAATGATCTTTTGATGTTTCTTTTGTAATTGTTTTGAGGGGTGCCATGAATCATGCTCAATAAGATGGAGAATTTAATTGATAAATGTCATATGTCTTCTAACTGCTGCACCAAAGAGCTGTTTCTCCAACGCTTCTCTCTTTTCTTGGGCCTCCCTATGTCCTGAGACACAACAATATTGAAATTAGGCCGATTAATAACCCTACAATGGCCTATAAGTGTTCAAGTGAAAAGAAGATTCACACATCTCTCACTTTAAATCAAAAGCTAGAAATGATTAAGCTTACAGAGAATGGCATGTCAAAAGCCAAGTTAGCCCAAAAGCTAGGTCCCTTGCACCAAATAGTTACTCAAGTTGTTAATTCAAAGGAAAAGTTCTTGAAGGGAATTAAAATGCTACTCCAGTGAACACATGACTGATAAGAAATAGCCTTATTGCTGATATGGAGAAAGTTTTACCGGTCTGAATAGAAGATCAGACTAGCCACAACATGCCCTTAAGCTAAAGCCAAATGCAGAAGAAGGCCCTTACTCTCTTCAGATTTATGAAGGGTGAGAGAGGTGAGAATGCTGCAGAAAAAAATATTCGATGCTAGCAAAGGTTGGTTCATGATGTTTAAGGAAAGAAAGAAGCCATCTCCATAATATAAAAGTGTAAGTGCTGCTGATGTAAAAGCTGTGGCAAGTTATCTAGAAGATGTAGCTAAAATAATTAATTAAGGTGGCTTCACTAAACAATGGATTTTCAATGTAGACAAAACATCCTTCTATTGGAAGAAGATGCCCTCTAGAACTTTCATAGCTAGAAAGGAGAGGTCAATGCCTGGCTTCAAAGCTTCAAATGACAGACTGACTCTGTTGTTAGGGACTAATGCAGCTGGTAACTTTCAGTGGAAGCTAATGCTCATTTACCATTCCAGAAATCCTAGGTCCCTGCTATGGTTTGACTGTGTCCCCACCCAAATCTCATCTTGAATTGTAGTTCCCTTAATCTCCCTGTGTCATGGGAGGGACCAGGCAGAGATAATTAAATCATGGGGGTGGTTTCTTCCATCCTGTTCTTGTGATACTGAGTGAGTTCTCACTATAGCTGTCATGAGATCTGATGGTTTGATAAGGGGCTTTCCCCCGATTTGCTTGGCACTTCTTGCTGCCACCATGTGAAGAAGGACATGTTTGCTTCCCCTTCCGCCATGATTGTAAGTCTCCTGAGGCCTCCCCATCCCTGCTGAACTGTGAGTCAATTAAAGCTCTTTTCTTTATAAATTACCCAGTCTCAGGTATGTCTTTATTAGCAGCGTGATAATGGACTAATACAGTCTCTTAAGAATTACGCTAAATTTACCCTGCCTGTGCTCTATAAATGAAACAACAAAGCCTGGATGACAGAACAGCTGTTTACAGCATGGTTTTCTGGATATTCAAGCCCACTCTTGAGACCTACTGCTCAGGAAAGAAAAGATTCCTTTCAAAGTAGTACTGCTCATTAACAATGCATCTACCTGGTCAACCAAGAGCTGTACCAGGAGATGTATAAGGAGATTAATGTTGTTTTCATGCCTGCTAACACAACATCCATTCTGTCCATGGCTCAAAGAGTCATTTCAACATTCAAGTCTTACTATTTCAGAAATAGATTTCATAAGGTGAATAGCTGCGATAGATAGTGATTCCTCTGATGAATCTGGGCAAAGTACATTGAAAAACCTCTAGAAAGGATTCACTATTCTAGATGCCATTAGGAACATTCATGATTCATGGAAGGAGGTCAAAATATCATCAGCATTAACAGGAATTTGGAAGAAGTTGATTCCAGTCATTATGGATGACTTTGAGGGGTTCAAGACTTCAGTGAAGGAAGTCACTTTACATGTGGTTGGTAGACATAGCAAGAGAACTAGAATTAGAAATGGAACCTGAAGATGTGACCAAATTGCCACAGTCTCCTGATCAAACTTGAAGGAATGAAGATTCCTCCTTATGGATGATTAGAGTGGTTTCTTGAAATGGAATCTACTCTTGCAGAAGGTGCTATGAACGTAGTCATAATGACAACAAAGGATTTATAATGTTACATAAAATTACTCAATAAACCAGCAGCAGGGTCTGAGAGGATTGACTCCAAATTCGAAAGAAGTTCTATTGTGGGTAAAATGCCAGCAAACAGCAACATATGCTGCAGAAAAATCTTTCATGAAAGGAAGAGTCAGTTGATACGATAAACCTCCATGTTGTCTTGTTTTAAGAAATTGCCACAGCCACCCCAGCCGTCAGCAGCCACCACACTGCTCAGTCAGCAGCTGTCAACATTGAGGCAAGACCCTCCACCACCAGCAGAAGATTACAACTCACTGAAGGTTCAGATGATCGTTAGCTTTTCTTAGCAATAAAAATACTTTTTATTAAGGTCCGTACCTTTTTGGACATAATGCCATTGTGCACTTAATAAGCCACAGTATGGTATAAACATGACTTGCATATGCACTAGGAAACCAAAACATGCGTGGGACTTGTTTTATTGCAGTATTCACTTGATCACAGCAGGCTGGAACTGAAACTGCAATGTCTCCAGGGTATACCTGTAGAGTGTATATTCCCAAATCTTAACCCGTTACTTCAGTCAGAGAAAAACTTACAAATGTCTTTTTATTTGATTTTCTGCAGTTTGCATCACAGTGGCTACTTATCACTTGGGGCTGGTGGCAGAGGCAGAAAGAGTATCTAGTGGAGATCAGTTCATTTTCATTGTGCTTTTAAAAATGGCAGTAACCTTGGGATTCTACAAGATAACAGCATACAATAAGTGAAATATTCTTTACTTTTGCTATAGATGATGTACCCAATGTATGTGGCTTTTGAAAGCTTACTTTGAAGTTAATTATATTCTATATGTTTAGGAATCTATTCATTAACTATAGTCAGCTAAAAGAAATTTCTATTCTCTACTCTTATCCTCTCCTCCTTCTTCTGCCCCAATGCCCCAAAGGTTCAGCCTCCTTTTTGTACTCCAGATGAATTTACATACTGGGCAACAGACTGTGGAAACTATGCTGGGGCACTTATGTATTTCTGCTCATTTTATGTCATCATTGCCTACATCATGCTAAATCTGCTTGTAGGTAAGTGATGTTAGTTGAATACTTTTTACTCTTTAAACTCAGGTACTTAGATAATTATGTATGATTTTCAAGCAATTATCTTGGATTGCTTGAGGTGGGTGTTTCATGGCATTTTTAATTATAAATTGTTGTCTCTCAATCCAGAAGCTGAAAAGACCTTTGAAAGGCATGTAAATGACAGTTGACTGAAATTTTAAGAGTTGTACCATTTATTATGATCATTAATTTCAAAAGAGCTCTTCTCATGGACTGAGTTGAACAAATATCAGAGAGGACTGTCTAGCCTTGAAATATCACATTTATGTTTTTGAAAGGTACACCTTATTCACCCAGCCATGGGGCCACCCAGAACTCAATTTGACCTTTAAAAATGGCCCTGGAACTCTCAACTAAGAGTTAAAGCCAGCTGGCATGACTATCTCTATACACAGAATGTGTGTTTGTGCTTATGACCCTCATGCTTTGGAAAGGCAGGAGCTGCAGAAATAGCTTAGTCCAAGTGTAAACATGCCAATTTGGAAACCATACTAAAAGCACACTAAAAATCTGGCTTATGATGTAGGTGATAGAATCCATTATTAATAATGGATGTTTTACTCTTTCTGAAATATGACAGATTAGCATAATTGTCTAACTTCTGAATTTTTCTTTTTTTAAAAGCCATAATTGTTGAGAATTTCTCCTTGTTTTATTCCACTGAGGAGGACCAGCTTTTAAGTTACAACGATCTTCGCCACTTTCAAATCATATGGAACATGGTGGATGATAAAAGAGAGGTATGGGAGTGGGTTGTTGTTTCATGCCCCACCTCAAAGAGACTTACCAACATGTCTCAAACATTTAAATGGTTTTGAGGCTGACAAAGATTTCTTAAAATTAGCCAAAGTAGCTGCGGTTTGCTCTTCCTCTTCTTGTCATTGCTGTCATCAACCTCCACCTCCTTCCCTTCCTCCTATTCCTCCTCCTTCACCCCCTCCTCCTCCACCCCCTCCTCCTCCTCCACCCCTCCTCCTCATCCACCCCCTCCTCCTCATCCACCCCCTCCTCCTCCTCTTCCCCCTCCACCTCCTCCTTCTCCTCTACCTCTACCTCCTCCTCCCCCACCTCCTCTTTCTCCTCTACCTCTATCTCCTCCTCCACTTCCTCCTCCTCCTCTTCTCTCTTCCTCATCCTAGCAAACACTCAGGCACAGTTCTAGGCACTGAGGATATAGCAATGAACAAGATGGAACAGCTCCCGTACTCACAGAGTTTACATTCTAATAGGTGGAGACAAATAATAAAAAGTGAAATAATAATAGTATTAGTAGCAGTATTTCCAGAAGTTAAAACTATAGACAGTAGTTGGGGTTGGGCTGCACCGGCAAGAATGGCCATGAAGGTGGCCTGAGGGGTGCTGTGGGACATCATGTCTGAACAACACAAGGAAGGTTCTGCCAGAGTATTTGGAGGGAGATCTGGAAATAGTTCAAGAAGAGTTGATGAAGGGCACAAAGACCAAGGAGCCAGCATGGGCGTCACAAATGAGGGACCCCGTCAGTGCCCTCACCCCAATTTGATCCCTCTTCTTGGTACCCCCGCCCACCCAGGCTCCTGTCTCGAGGGCTTTCAAGATAGTGTGTGCCCTGCGTGCAGGGGATCTGAGCTCACTCTCAGCTCCTCAGGACCCACCTGTCTCTCCATAACTGTCACCCTGCTTTAATGTAATACACACATGAAGAACACACTGCCCTGCACACTGAGATGTCAGTAACTGGCAGGCAGTTGTGTTCACCAGTGTTCTGCCCAGCACGTTCATTCAAAGATCCAGCCAGGGGGGCATGGTGGTTTGTGTTGCGTGGGAGGTAGCAACACACCTTAGATTCTCAGTGTCTGGATCAGTTCTAACCAAGAAGAGGGCGGAGCTGGGGGCCTAATTCTCTTGTATATAGTTTTTCTAATCCTGAAGAAGACATGAAAAGGAGTTATGTCTTTTTTTTTTTTTCTTTTTGAGATGGAGTCCCACTCTGTCCCCAGGCTGGAGTGCAGTGGTACAATCTCGGCTAACTGCAACCTCTGCCTCCTGAGTTCGAGTGATTCTCCAGCCTCAGCCTCCCGAGTAGCTGGAACTATAGGCACGCACCACTGCATCTGGGTAATTTTTGTATTTTTAGTAGAGACCGGGTTTCACCATGTTGGCCAGGCTGATCTTGAACTCCTGACCTCAAGTGATCCACCTGCCTTGGCCTCCCAAAGTGCTGGGATTACAGGCATGATCCACCACAAGTTATCTTTTAAGGGCAGAAAAACTTGCAATAAACATTGAGACATTCCTAGCATCCAGATTGAGTGAAGAAGAGGATTACATGTCTGTGTCTTGTCCATTACCTTGTGTGAGTGCATTATGACCCACTCAGTGCATGCATTGGAGGCGGAGTCCATGAGACAGGCCACGTGAGCATCAGCCTGGTGAGGGCAAGAGCAGCATCCTGGGGGGCTGAGGGGGAGCTTCCCATGCCTCACTCCAAATGCTGCAATGTGGTGACATCCCAGAGAGAGAAATTTATCACTCAGTTTTCCATCCTCTGCTCTTCTCAGTGCACTTAATTCCACCAGGCTCCAAGGAGGTGACCAGCTTTCTTCACATCTGGTGCTAATTATGCTAGCTTTTGAGAAATAGCACCTTTTTTTTTTTTTTTTGAGAAACCCAAGTTTATCACTGAGGCCTGATGATGATTTGCTGCTGCTTGTGCTCTGCCACACAGGGGGTGATCCCCACATTCCGTGTCAAGTTCCTGCTGCGGCTGCTGCGTGGGAGGCTGGAGGTGGACCTGGACAAGGACAAGCTCCTGTTTAAGCACATGTGCTACGAAATGGAGAGGCTCCACAACGGTGGCGACGTCACCTTCCACGACGTCCTGAGGTACAAGGCAGGCTTTCACAGAGCTGAACCGGGGCCAGAAACTGCAGCCATCAGCCTTCAAGGCCTCTGCAGTGTGTTTCCAACCCAAATGCCACATCTGCTGTGGTCGTGAAGCAGGGTCACATGTCCCAGGTGCTAAGTGCCCTTTCCCGCTGTCCTCCAGTGATCATTTCCAAGTAGGTGCCTCACATGGGAGGGCTGGGCAGCCGTGCCCTGACGTCCCATAGGGGCCCCTGCCCACTGAGGTGCTCCCTGAGGGGAGAGGTTGAAGGGATCTGGGAGAGCATAGTCCCACCCCTTCCCTATGATGTGGGAACTGCCAGGAAGAGCTGAATGACTTGCTTGTGGTTACAGGGCTCTGGTAAAGCTGGGACTAACGTGCAGAGCGCCTCACTTGCACAGGTCTGATAAGAATTCGCCTGGCCTGCTCTGTGATGGTTGCCCCATTGGCTAAAACACCAGATTTTCCAGGCATTTCATGAGCACCCAGACAGGACAGAGGGTCAAATGGAGTCTCTGCCTTTTCTTCTCCCTGGGAGACTTCTGTATTTGTTTCCTTGGGCTACTGTAACTTGGTACCTTAAGCTGAGGGGCTTAAACAACAGAAAGGTATGGTCTTGAAGTCCTGGATGCTGGAAGTCCGAGATGGAGGTATTGTAGGGCTGGTTCCTTCTGAGGCCTGTGAGGGAGAATCTGGCCCAGCCTCTCCCCTGGCTGCTGGGGGTATGCTGCCAATGTTGGGCATTCCTTGGCTTGTGGGAGCATCAGCCTGGTCTCCATCTTCACATGGCATTCTGTGTGTGTGTGTGTGTGTGTGTGTATCTATGTTCAAATTCCTCCTTTTATAAGAACATCTGTCATATTACATTAGGAGTCCATCCTACTCCACTGTGATCTCATTTTAACTTAATTACTAATTACATCTGCAATATTCTTTTTCCAAATAACATTACATTCTGAGGTACTAGAGGTTAGGACTCCAACACATCTTTCTTTGGGAGGAAACATTTAACCCATAACAGCTTCTTCAGCAGGAGTCCATGGATAAAACAGAGGCCCATGGACTTGCAAAGGGAAACAATTACATCTTTATTTTCACTAGTCGGTCTTTGAAATGCGGCGTTCTCTTCCACGATGAATGTAGGCAACAAACCACAGTCACATTAGTAGTATCCGTGTCTTTGCTACCAGGAGAAATCATAGATATTTTCAGGTTACATAACTGACTGCCTTGGCTGACATCTTAAAATACCATTTATGCTCACCAGTGCTTCTGAGTTAGGGTAGTCATTTGAGCTCTGCTAGATGGTATTATTTAATGGAATAATAAAGAAGCACTTATGTTACTATATCACTGCCGTTTTAAAGTAATTTGAGAATTGTACTTTAATATAATTGGTTTCCTTTATAATACTGTGTATTTCATTCTGTGCATCTAAAGCATTATTTTAAGAAATGTCCCATAAGCTGCACTGCCACAGGGGCCCATGCCACAGAAAAAAATAACAGCGATTGACTAGCAGTAGCTCTTTTAATCACATAGCAGTACCTACCAGTAGTGTGTGGGGTGCTGTGTTGTGTCTCAAATTTCGGGAGAACTCAGGTGTACAGAAATATGCTTGTGGCCAGAAGCTAGAAAAAAAAAAAAAAGATCAGATCAGCACAGGAAGAATCTGGGAAAAGTTCTCACGAGTTATCAATTTCACCTCCCACTATTCAGTTCTTCCACCAACAAGCTAAAAAGCAGAAAATGGGATGGAGAAATGCATATGAATCACAAAGGATGTCATCTCTGTCAGAATGTTTCTGAGTCTTTCCTCCTAGTGACAAATTTTTTTAGGTTGACATGAGGCAGATAGGCATACTGTTGTCATTAATAGTTAACATTCAGCCTCTTTGGAACACACTGGTGTATCTAATAAAAATAGACCCAGGCAAAATCAATGGTGGGGCTGTTTCTCCCCTTCCTATTTATTCCCCTAGCCCAGTATATGATAAAAACAGTGAAGATAAAAGCAATGAAGCTTTGATGAGATTCTTGATGAGTCAGGGAAGAGAGGAAGAGAAAATTCATTTTGTTCCCTCTGTGGTGGGAAGAGATTCAGCAAAAGAAGAGAAGTCCAATGTACCAGTGCTCTCAAGAGCCTCCATGCTGTGCTTTGGGCTCTAGGGTGGAAATGAGCTCACAGAAGCGGGTAGCGCACAGGTGCACCAGGGTGCATAGGTCTGAACCATAACCTGGAATCCTGTGGCTACACCTGGGTGCATCACACTGCCAAGAGGGCCTGTCTTCTCCTGGGTGGTGGACTGCTCAGTCCAGGCATCCTGGGAGCTGCTTTACTGCCCCGTGACCCGCGATGCAAAACATCTGCTGTGTTGGCTTCATCTACCACTGCATGGGCCTGTTGTGTGTCAAGGGTTAAAAGGGAGTGGATATTCAACCCTGGGTTTGTTTTGTAGCCTCTAAAATTAATAAAGAAGGCCAGGGGTGGTGGCTCACACCTGTAGTCCCAGCTCTTTGGGAGGCTGAGGCAGGCGGATCATTTGAGGTCAGGAGTGTAAGACCAGCCTGACCAACATGGTGAAACCTTGTCTCTACTAAAAATACAAAATTAGTTGGGCATGGTGGCACATACCTGTAATCCCAGCTACTTGGGAGGCTGAGGCAGGAGAAATGCTTGAACCCAGGAGGCGGAGGTTGCAGCGAGCTGAGATCGCACCATTACACTCCAGCCTGGGCAACAAGAGTGAAGCTCCATCTCAAAAAAAAAAAAATAAGGAAGATACAGAAGGATGAATGAGATAAACAGAGAGGGAAATGGAATGCAGTGGGTAGGGAGGTGTGATGCACAGCCGAGCATATTAACCATCACCACGTGGGGTTAAGTGTGAAGAAAGTATTCGAGGCACAGTCTCCCTTCTGCAGAGAAAGTCCTGAGTCTTTACCTAGCCTGGATCTTTTGTTTTACAGGCACTTAGATGGCACTGCTATAAGAGCCTCACAGATATTAACTTACTTAGTCATTAAATAAAGGAGTTACTAGGACTATCTTTATTTTACAGACGAGGAAAGGGAGACAGAGAGAGGTGACAGGACCGGCCCAAGACACACGGGTGGTGAGGGGTGGCATCAAACGCTAGACTCGTTAGACGGAGTGATGTCCTCTCTGGATTTTGACATATCTAAAGGTGTAAATCTCAGGTAAATCAGAGCTGCGATTGCGGGTGTGTTCCCCCCACCAGCATGCTTTCATACCGGTCCGTGGACATCCGGAAGAGCTTGCAGCTGGAGGAGCTCCTGGCGAGGGAGCAGCTGGAGTACACCATAGAGGAGGAGGTGGCCAAGCAGACCATCCGCATGTGGCTCAAGAAGTGCCTGAAGCGCATCAGAGCTGTAAGTGAACTAACTGCACACGTGCAGGTTGGGTACCCGCCCTGCCCCGCCCGGAAGTAGGAGGACAAAAGAAAAGAGCTTCATGAACATGGGATTAGCTCCTTCTGTGATTGGCCTTCTATCCCTTTAAACTATGTCCACTACCTCCACTTACAGTGGTCAGATCTTGATGCAGACTTTCACTCTGGTCCACAGTCAGCCCTACCCTCTGTAGCAGAGTCCATTAGGAGTTTCCATGGAATCCCATTTTTATAATATGTCATGAAGACTTAAAAAGCAGTTTATTGGCCAGGCGCAGTGGCTCATACCTGTAATCCCAGTACTTTGGGAGGTCAAGTGGGGAGCTCAACTCACTTGAGGCCAGGAGTTGGAGACCAACCTGCCAACATGGTGAAATCCCATCTCTACTAAAAATACAAAAATTAACCGGGCATGGCACACATGCCTGTAATCCCTACTACTCAGGAGGCTGAGGCATGAGAATCACTTGAACCTAGGAGGTAGAAGTTGCAGTGAGCGGAGATCGTGCCACTGCACTCTAGCCTGGGTGACACAGTGAAACTCCGTCTCAAAAAAAAACATTTATTAATATTAAAATATGTCCATTTATTAAACTCCACTGTACAAAATTCTAGAATTTTCCACGTTGAATTTGCAAAACTACTTTAAATTGCTGCTAAAAATTTCAACAAACTGTGATAATGTTGTTTATTCTGAAAAGACCACCTCTCAAGATTAATGATGTTTCCTGCTTCCTGAGTTATAAGCCTATAAGATTGTCTAACTCATAAATTAATGAATGTATACTGCGTTGGCATATACTGTGTTTACAGTGAATGTTTCTATGAGATAATTACCTTTATGAATGCTTTTGGCATGTTTCACGGACGGGTAAAAAAACCCAAAGCAATCACTAAACATTTATATATAACAGCGATTGTTTCAATCCTCTTCCTCAGAGCAACAACATCAATTGCAGAAACATGTATTTCTATTGGAAGAGAAAAGATTCCTAGAAAAAAGATACAACTCAACTTCCTATAGCAAGGCCAGCTGCCCAGTGATGTCCCGTCACTGCTGGCCACTGTAGCTATGTTAGCTCCAGGGATCAATCTGTCCTCCTCTAGCTCTGAGAGGGCACAAGGAGCCCTGGCTTTTGTATATGCCAAGACAGATTGGTCTCCTGGATTGGCCTGGAAACTTCAGAACCAAGACAAGCACGAAGGTTTTCTCATCCACTCGAGGCACTTTGCCTCTTACAATTTGCAGGAAAGTGGGAAAGGGGTTGGGGTTGTATTGGCTTAATGAGCCTAGAATAAAATAAGAGGAGAAAAAAATAGAATAGCTACATTAGTAATTTTAAATAAGATACAAGCTGGCAGTGTCTCATGCCTGTAATCCCAGCACATCGGGAGACTGAGGCAGGAGGATCGCTTAAGACCAGAAGTTTGAGACTAGCTGGGGCAACAGAGTGAGACCTCCTCTCTGGGAAAAAAATAATTAATTAATTAGCCGGCCACAGTCATGCACACTTTTAGTCTCAGCTTCTCAGAAGGCTGAGGCAGGAGCATAGCTTGAGCCTAGGAGTTTAAGGTTACAGTGAGCTATAATAATCACACCACTGAACTCTAGTCTATGGGACATAGTAGACATAGATCCCATCTCAAAAAAAACAACAAAAAACAAAAAAACAGAAAACACCAACAACAAAAAACAAACATAAATAAAACACAAGCATCAATGACCGTCACTATTCCTATTGTTACACAAATGAAAATGGACTGAGAAGTCAACACATACCTCTCTAAGCCCACTTTTGCATCAGCCTACCTTAATTGAACGTTGAAATTAGTTCAGGATCTTTACCTGGAAATTCCTAAGAGGTCACCAATCATGCAGGTCTTAGGAGAGGGGAGAAGAAAATATGATTTGTGTGGCGGTGGGGCAGGCGCAATGCTGGGTTTATTTTACTAAACAAACAATCGCATTTCCATAGAAACAGCAGCAGTCATGCAGTATCATCCACAGCCTGAGAGAGAGTCAGCAGCAAGAGCTCAGCCGGTTTCTGAACCCGCCCAGCATCGAGACCACCCAGCCCAGTGAAGACACGAATGCCAACAGTCAGGACAACAGCATGCAACCCGAGGTATGGGCACGAGGCGTCCTCCATCCCAGGACACTCCGTGGGCTTCTTTCTTTTAATAAAAATAAATAAAATGGGTGCTGGTCACATCATTCAAACAAGGTGACAATATTTCTAATAGGAATATTTTCATTTTAAAAAAAAAGACAATGGAAATCCATTGATCCAGATTACGTCTGTGTCTTTGCCATCTTGGATGCAGTTGAGGTTATTTAAAAATATTCTGATTCATATGAATGCCAAAAAACAGTTAATGCCCTGAACTTTGTAATTCTGTAGTTTTATTTTTGTCTAAAGAGTGAACATCAGATCTAAGGGCTGCATTTTAATCTGGAAATATTACATGGAGTATGGTTTACATGAAACCCTGCCCTAAATGTTTTCCTGTCCTCACTAAAGTCATAGAAATTTGTGGTAGAATCAGTGAAAATGTTTGTAATTGGCTTTCAACCTCCTTAATCAGACTCATTAAAGATGTATCCTTTCTTGGTTGGGTATCAGAAGAACATATGGAATTCAGGACAGTTGGCTTGAGGAGTTTCTATTTATTAGGTCACGGCATATTTTCATTTTCAAACTCGATGTATGTGTCTATTTAAAAAAGTAGAGGGAGTTATCAGTGTCCTGGAGAGTCCTGTGCTGTGAGAAGCAGCTGCCTGGGAGGACCTGCCCCTTTATCAGGCAGCAGTTACAATTTGAGGTTAACAACGTGGAGCTGATCCTGTACTCTGTGCAGAGCCCCAAGAGCACCAGGCTCCGTGATGTGCAGCACTGCAGCCAGGGGCCGGGAATACCTTTGGAAGCCTAAGGCTCCATGGCCCAGCAGGGTGCTCCAGGAGGCCCACTGGTGCCATAGCCCAGTTTTCAGTAGATTTCATGTTTTGGGCTCCCCAGCCTTTAGAAATTATCTGCCACCGACTGCAGGGATTTCTGTGGAGTTAGTCAACCAAGGGGCAAGGTGAGGCATCTACAGTGGCCTTGCCACTGGTCACCCTGAAGATGGTTGGCAATGTCTCGCATGGGGGAGGGAGGCAGGCTGAGGTCAGGAAAGACAGTGAGACAGGGCCAATGAGGCCGGGGAAAGTGACGATTGTAGAGGCCTCTGTTTTTAGATGAAAAAGCCTAAGAGGTGACACACACACACACAAAAAATATCCAAGAGGGGATATCAAAGAGATGTGAAGACCAAGGCTTTTAGAAAAGGGAGAGCTGACAGGTGAACCCGAGAACAGGTGAAATGTGTGGGAAGTCTTGGCATCTCTCTTTGACTTTAGCTTAGATTGTTACCGGCTCCATCCTCCGCCAGGGCCCATCATACAGCTTTGCCTGAAGAGAACTCTTTCCCTGAGGCTCTAAGTGTGGATCTCCAGGCTGGTGAAAGTAGACTGCCCCCATCCAGCCGGTCCCCACGGCCCCACCTTCCTTCCTTCAGTGTCCCGTCCTTGCCCCTTGATTTGCCAGCAAAGATATGAAGGGAAACAATGACATTCTCAGGCACGGAGGGGACTGAGGCAGTGGGGGTTTCCTGGGAAGAGCGGTGTCCCCTTCAGCACGACGTGCAGTGGTGGCTCTTTTGCTTCTGTGACCCTTTATACCCATGTTCCCTTTTCCCCATTATGGACATTCTGAGTCCATGTTGTTCTTCCCGCTTGTCCTCCTGCCATGTGTTTTCCTTTCTTATAGTAAAAGGAGGAGAGCACAGGGTTGAGAAAGACAGTAACTGCATGCTTCTCCTCCCATGCAGACAAGCAGCCAGCAGCAGCTCCTGAGCCCCACACTGTCAGATCGAGGAGGAAGTCGGCAAGATGCCGCTGACGCAGGGAAACCCCAGAGGAAGTTTGGGCAGTGGCGTCTGCCCTCAGGTAGGTACATCCAGGCATTTCTCCAGCGATCGAGGCATTTGAGAGGTGTTTACTCTGTTTGTGTGTTTTGGGTCTTGCCTTTCAAAATGCACGTCTGCATCTACAGTTGTTTACAGACAGCAACATAATGAAAAATGTAGTCTTGTCAAAAACACTGCCCCCAAAAATAACTTCTCTAAATATGACTTACATTAGCCCCCATTTTCTGGGTACATTTCAGGCTATCGTGGTTGAGAAGCCAGCACCTATGAAAAAGCCAAGATTCAGAAAGAGGGAGAGATTTCCAAGGGCTTTCTGTGTGCCTCAAGGCATGCTCAAACATGGGCAAAATGTATTTAATTGAAGAGGGAGTGGGCAGATGCACTCATTCAGAAAATGCCACCAAGTTCTCCAAAAAGGGACAGGCCCCCTATTTGTCTCAGAACACTTTGCAGCTGAGCTGGTCACTGGCTTTAGGCAAGCTGCTTTACCTCCGTACAGTAACAAAACAACAAAAAACATGTGGTACTCACTGTATGCCAGTCACTCTCCTAAGTGCATCACTTGTGTTCTCTCATTCAGTCCTTTCCTTTAATAAACCCATTATTTTCCATATTTTACTGATTCAGTCAGAGAATTTTCTTCTGTGGGCTTCTTCTGTATAGGGTTTTGGACAGCCAGGATAATCCCATTAAAAGCACTCAGGAATGGAGGGAGAGCAATGCTCCCCACAGCCCAGTGTCCTTGTACGTGTTTTTCTCTATAGATAACTAACTTCATGCTAAAGCAGGAGCTTTATAATGATCTTTAGCTGTGCCCCAACGTCAGCCCAATCGAAGTTAGATGTGTAGCATATGTGTTCCACAAAGCAGATGACAGCACAGCTTACATTTTGAGGCTGACGATGTTCCGTGGATCTTCACTGGGACTACCACCAAGGAAAGTATCCCCTTTCATATTCAAGAATTTATTTTTCAGAGATCAGAGAAGATGTAGGTTCTTCCTGATTCAAACACAGCAGAGAATGACAGCATCAAGACAAAGCAGATGGTGGTACCAGGTCACAAAAAGCCTTCAACTACAAGCTGACTAGGTTCAATTTTATCCTGGAGGCAATTAGGAGCTAGCAAAGATCTCTGAGCCGTATGTGATTTTTGGAATCTATGCTTTAGGAGGTTGACTTGGCACCAAAGGACAAATTGTCCACAGCAGAGCCTGGAGGCAGGTTACAAGCTGGAGGAAGTTACCACTGTGTGAGCATGAGGCAACAAGGGCATGGACAGAGCTGGGGGCCAGATGCTGCAGGGACAGATAGGAGAGGTGACCTGGGGAGAATGCACAGTCCTTGGTATTCATTTAAATGGACAAAAGAAATGATGCTGTCAAAAGTACTTCCATTGGGCCGGGCGCAGTGGTTCACCCCTGTGATCCCAGCACTTTGGGAGGCCGAGGCAGGTGGATCATTTGAGGTCTGGAGTTCAAGACCAGCCTGGCCAACATAGGGAAACCCTGTCTCTACTAAAAATACAAAAATTAGCTGACCGGTAGCGGTGCGTACCTGTAATCCTAGCTACTTGGGAGGCTGAGGCAGGAGAAACGCTTGAGCCTGGGAGGCAGAGGTTGTGGTGAACCAAGATTGTGCCACTGCACTCCAGTCTGGGTGAGAGAGAGAGAGAGAACCTGTCTCAAAAAAAACAAAAAACAAAAAAAACAAAAAAACAAAACTTCCAGTGGTCCATGCCTAGGTGGTCCCCACCAAAAACTGTGATCGTGAAATAGACATGCTCTTGGGGTCAGGCTGAGTTTGGGGAGGCAGAGGGGAAGAAAAATAGTATTTTGAAGGGGCAGCAACAATGTCACCAGGTGTCATGCTATGCACTTTCTTAAGTCATCTCATGTAACCTGTTTTAATCCTGACAATAGTGTAATTAGGACATTTTCATTGTCTTCATCTTACAATGGAGGAAACTTGGATTCAGAGAGATGAAGTTGCCCATAGCTCTACATATCCACAGGTTACAGAGGTGGGTCCCAAGACCATGACTGTGAGGCCCCAGAACCACACCTTTCCTCCCGTGCCCTCACTGCATCCCTCCTCGCCTTTACTGTGGGTCACACTCTCCTTCCTTTTTGTTTTTTTCTTTATTGCGTATGCTAATGAATGCACAGGTTTCTATGACACTTAATAGTTCCCAAATTGGAATTTTTAGCCATTTTCTAGTTTTTGTAATTATTTCAAAATGAAAGGGGTGAACAGCACTTTCTTTTTCCTCCAAGTGGCATCATGAGTTGTCCATGAGCATAATTTAAAAAAAAAAAAAATCGTGAACATAAAGAATCAAGTCCTGAAAAGGATGTTTACTTAGCATCTGTGGATAGAACATATTAGCCAAAAGTATCACTGATGGGAATATCATGGGTTTTTAGGAATGAGTACAATAGGGCGGAGCACTACCAAGTGGCTCATAGGACTCATTAATTCCACAGCACCAAAACCAATAAGCCATTCAGTGTCCTCAGTCAACTTACGGTTTGGAGGGAGGACAACCATGAAATCTGTCGTGTGCAAAATGAACCCCATGACTGACGCGGCTTCCTGCGGTTCTGAAGTTAAGAAGTGGTGGACCCGGCAGCTGACTGTGGAGAGCGACGAAAGTGGGGATGACCTTCTGGATATTTAGGTGGATGTCCATGTGGATGAATTTCTAGTGGTGAAAACTGTTTTCTAGTAATTTCCTTGATTGTCCAGTGAGCAATCTGTAATTGATCTATAGCTGAATTCCAACTTGTCACAAGATTTTTATAAATTGATGTTCATCCTGCCGCAGAAAGGCATAAGCTGCATGTATGATAGGTCACTATCATTGCTCAAAAAAATTTTGTATACTGACTGTACTGATAATATTAGAAACGATACAGCAAGCAAATGTATATCACTCAAAACTGTCATATATTCTGTCTGTGTAAACTAAGGTATATATTCATATGTGCTCTAATGCAGTATTATCACCACCCCCCAAAAGAGTGCTAAGCCCAAAGTGGCTGATATTTAGGGTACAGGGGTTATAGCTTTAGTTCACATCTTTCCCATTTCTGCTAGAAATATTTCTCTTGAGAGAATTTATTATTTATGATTGATCTGAAAAGGTCAGCACTAAACTTATGCTAAAATGATAGTAGTTTTACAAACTACAGATTCTTCTTTTTCTCACGTTATATTTTAAAATATACACAAGACATTTGGCGACCAGAACAAGTTGATTTCTCTCCTCAGTTATGCTAATGAAACTATTGCCTCCTCCTGAGAAAACTGCGTATGCAAGCACCAGGCAAAGAAATGGACTCAGGATGCTTACTGGTTTATAACAAACCTGTAGATAGATCACCTGAGTGACACAGTTGTGCAAAGATGTTAAGTTTCTTAAGCAGCCTTTTAATAATTGAGTTTAGCAAAAAGAATAAAACTGTATAGCTCAATTTATTTTTAAAAAATCTTTGCATGTGTGATGTTATTGTTGGTTTCATTTCTTACCCAAGGTATGTCTGTTTTGCCACAAATCAGCTGAGTCATTTCATTATGGGTTGCTCCTAACACACCATTGCTATGTTACATTTGAAATGACATCTCTGTTACCAGAATCTCCTATGGAAATAATGGTGTCCTGCAAAATCTTCCTCTGAACTCACAGGTTAGGGATCACACAACTTAATCATTTTTCGTTTTTGTTTTTTTGGTTTTTTTTTTTCCTTATATGTCGGTGGCCCATGTCCTCTGGGAAAATTAGAAAAGCCAAAGTGCTGTTAGATTTCTTGTGCTGGGTTGGCCAAGTAGAAGTGGACTCAGACCTTCAACTATTTTATTACAGATTGGACATTTGCTGTTCAGATGTGTTTTAGCAGAGGGATTATCTCAGAACCCTCTGACCTCCAGGTTGCTTTATGATCTATTTTTCTCTATTTAACATTCCTCAGACAGGCAAATAGCACATTCCTTCTGTGTCACAGATGTGTCATGGTGATGGCAGGCTACAGTTTATATGATTCATTGTAACTATGAGATAAAGAACAACCAGTCCGTGTGGCCAAAAGGATTAGATTTGATTTGATGTTCACTTGGAGTTTACTTTTTGTACATACAAGATAAAATAAATATTGGATTTGTAAAATAATTTACGCTGAGTTGACCATTTTTAAACCCTTTTCTTGGCGGGGCAGGCACTCGGTAGCAGCACATTGCAAACCCTGGATTGAACATTCAGTCCATAATTAGTTGGCAAAAGCTGTGTCCCTGATATCCATTTCAGCTCAGTTCTCTGAGCCAGAATGTTCCTTTTACATTTGTGCTGATAAGGCTGAGTGAATACCCTGCGCCTTCCAAGCCTCCAATGAACGGAAAAGGCATTTACAGGTCCAGGGCATGGGTCTGTACTAGTGCTGCATAAAAACAAGATGTTTTTGGCTCATTACACTTGAGAAATACAGCTTCATTCTCACGAAACTGCTGAGCCCTTCCTAAAACGTCTGGAATTGATGTTCAGCAGAACATCATTGTTGTTCATTCTGCAGTGAAGCCAGGGGCAGAATACCAATGTATTTAAAGCCATAGCACTCTATATTTTCAATGAAGCAAAACAGTCACACACTTCCTGTGGGGCTCCTCACCACAATTTTCCCGAAACAGAGCAGATGCAAGCCAGAGAAAGTAAGTGCCACCCCCTTTTAGATTTTACCCCTAGATACGCAAACATATGAACAATCCCGTTACACAGATGGGAAAACTTGGGCCACAGTGTTCCCTGGTCCTTAGGGAAGCCAGACACTGATACTAATCCTGTCATCACACCACCCACTGCCTTTAATTAGAGGACGCTGTCGGTTCCAAAGGCACCAGAAAGCGTATGGGGTGGAATACTTGACTCAGAGCCCCTGAGAGAGCAAGCCACACACGTGTGGCCCTTATGGCAATTCAAGGGGATTCAAAGGGAACAAGGATGGACAGAATGGAAGGGCTGATGCTATTCACTCTATTCTTAATGGTGCTTCCAGATCAACATCCATCAGCTGGCTGTGCCTTGGCCAAGATGATGAGATAAGGGCACGTAGAACTAAAACCAGCATTATAAAGCCTTACAGGAAAGCAGCTTTAAGCCAGTGGAATGATGTGTTTTGTGTTTGCCTGTTTCTTTGTAGGAAGTGGCATTCTATACATGAGTGATTTTCAATATATTGGTAAGCAGTGGAACTGTTTCTCAAAGTCCTTCAACAGATCCCAAAATTTTAACCAGCCAAAAGCCAGGCAGCCCTGGTTGAAGTTGAGGTGAAGATGAAAACGCCACTCATATGGTCTCTTCTCACCTACTATTACGGGTCCCCATGATATAAGGTAATTGTTAAATCTGCCATAGGAAGGTGGAGTGCTGATCAGAGGAGGCTTTTGGAGTGGTGGTGCCATTTGAATTAAGTATTAAAGAAAGAATAATTGGATTTAAATTGTCATAGATGGGGAAGCAGCAGACAGAATGATGCCTGGAATAATAAAAGGAAGATTATCAAGGAGAGCGTCAGTTGACTCTATTCAATGAATTCCAAATCTTCTGAACAGGTGTGCAAAGGCAAGACTGGAGACTTGGTCAAGGGCACGAAGAACCTTGAATGCCCTACACTTCATGTGGACAGTGCTCAGTAGAAAAGGGGAGTCTGTAGAGGTGGGGAGGGAGGAAGATTATAGTAATAATGCAAGACACAGGCTTTAGGAGGAGCACACCGGGAGCAATGTGCAAAATAGAATTGAGGAGGGAGAGACAGATGCAGGGTGAATGTTTACAATACCCCAGCTCTCCAAGAGAACTGTGGTTCTAGTTCTCCAACCTCGAAGTTGAACTTCTATAGCAGCACAGGACATGGAAGGAGGATGGAGATGTGACAGGGACTTACTGAGATGAAAGGGGCCGCAGGACCCCACCACACCGGGCTTATTCATCTTGCACCAATGACTTGCTCTTCCAAACAACACTGCCCTCTGTTCATCTTTTCTTCAACCAGTACCCACAGAAACACCCTGACCATTTTCTGGACCTAATTCCAGAGGACCCTTTCTTTGTTAGCTTTCTCCCACAGGCCTTATAACTTTTATTTAACTTACCTTTTTTGTTTGACTCAGTTCCCTGGATCACTTGTTAATCTTTTCCATTATAATTGCTTGGGGGTACTACTCCTGGGTCTTGCAAGCTGAATGGAATTTACAAGTTGGGAGTTTACTAGGTGGAGTTTTATAGTTGATGGGAGAGGGATGACGCCTCCAGACTCACCTTCTCTTTACAGCTATCCCCCTATGGAACACCCCTTCTCTCTTTGACTTTAGGATTGCATTTTGAGATATGGGCATCAAACTGCTCAGATTTTATTGCGGGGATGGGATGAAGAAGAAGAATAGAGGTGTTGAAAGAAGAGAATTAACTAAGGCAAAAAGAAACAAAAGTTACCTAGAAAGACACACATTCTCCCTTTATCTACTGACCACAGTGGTCTGGAATGAGGACTTATCATAAATAATGACAATTAATTTTTCCTGGACAGAATTATGGTCCATCACCATTGACACCTATTCACTCCCTATCTCTGACCTAGCTGGTTCCAGGTCTCGCAATATCTTTTCCATATCATCTAAGCACCTCAATAGTCCCCAGACTTCTCTCCAACCATGCTCAAGGTCATGGCTTCCTATTAAAAAAACAATTCTGTAGGCAGAAAAGTGCTTTCAGTCTGTCTCCTTCTCTCCAATGTGAACCACTCTATATGCCCTCCTTCCTCCTTGGCTTCAAACACAGATGCTCCCTCTCTTCCAACCCTTTCCAACAGAGCTTTCATCTGTGCCAACTCTCATTTCTGATACCCTATCTTCTTATTGCACCCCCTACATTCCTGAACAGAAGTCACACCCAGCCTGAACATGCTGCACGCTTCCTCATTCCTGGGACATTCTTCTTCCATTGGGACAGAGCTCAGCAATGTCCAGTGCAGATTCAGTACAAAAGTTACACCAGAGAGATCTCCATTCCTATGATGATCCTCTGAGAATTCAATTCACAGACGGAAAAACAAACAAAGTAGCTTTCCAAAAGATAGGTTATTCTCTAATTAGGAAGAGCTGTCTGAACTCTGCCTATAGTAATTTATCAATGGAAAGTCTAAATAACACAAGACACGCTGTAATTGCCTGAGATCGGCTATTGTCCGATGAATGAATCAGCAGGTAGTTCACTTACTTACTCATCCATTCAAGATTGGGGCAGTCACGCTTCTTGCTCTGTGAGTCTACAGATGGATGCTCTAATCTCACGGTGCTCATGGTCTGTTAGGGAAGCAGAAAATAAACAGGTAAATATATAAGTCAGAAGGTTTTAAGTGCAATGGAGAAAAGTTAACTTGACTCAGAAGGACAGGCCTTCCTCTTGGATGTAATTTACTATTAAAGGACTCACTGCTCAGTTGCCATTTTGGCAGAGACCTGAGGCGGTGAGCATGGCAGCCATGGGGATTAAATTAAATTAAATTAAATGATAACTTCCCATTCCTTCCTTCTGCAAGGTTCGGACCTTCTAATCTACATTCTGTCTCTATGGATTTACCTGTTCTAAATATTTACCATAAGAGAAGCATACAATATTTGTCCTTTTGTGACTGTTTTACTTCACGGAGCACAGTGTTCTCAATGTTCATCCATGTGGTAGCGTGCGTCCATACTTTACTCCTTTTCATGGCTGGGTAATATTCCACTGAAAGTGCACACTACGTTTTGTCCATCCACTCATCTGCTGATGGACATTTGGTCGTTTCTCCCTCAGCTTTTGAGTGGAGGCCACATGCTTCCTGGATAATCCTCAGCCAGTGATGGAGCACAATAATAAAAGGGCTTGCCATTTTCCAGGCAGCGTGGGACTCTTCCACAGGCAATCTCTGCGGCAAAAGCTCCCTGCTGGGCTGACTGACACTTTCTCAATGCAGTACGCATGGAAATCTGAGGCTCTTCATCCAATCCTCCTATCCCCTCCTCTCCCTGCAAGGATGTCAGACCTGCACTATGGTCTGAAGGCCCACCCTGCCCACTCCTGTCCCTTCTCCTCTTTATCTTTCACAGGCCTTACCCCTGATAAATCTCCAGCTTTCCTAACACTGCCTTGGAGTCTGTTTCCCAGAGGACTCAGCCAACTTAGTGAGAGAGTGGGCCATGGAAAGGCCTCGGGCAAGGGTGTGCTGGCAGAGGAAACATGAGGTGTCAAGGCCTTCAAGTGGATGTAGGTTTGGTCAGTTGGAGAAAATAGCAAGGAGGCCATACTGACTTGGAGTCCAAATACTAAAAGGGAAAGAGGGATGACATGAAGTCAGAGATGTCACAGGAATCATATCATTCAATACTTCCTAGCTGTGGTAATCCCTCACTATTCCTATTTCCTAGTAATTCAATGAAATATTAACCTGGGTACTGCTGTGATGAAATTTGGCAGATGTAATTAAGATAGCAGACCTTAAACCAGGGCGTGGAACCCACTAAAATTAGAGAAATGGCTCTGGCTGGAGTGAGAGAAATGTGGCTGGAGTTAGAAGAGTAAGGAGGAAAGATCTAAAGCAAAAGACGGACCTGGACCCTACCTGCTGTGGGTGGAGGGGCCACCTGGAAAGATTGAGGGATGCAAGCAGCATCTAGGAGCAAAGGCCGCCTTGGGCTGACTGCCAGAAAGGGAATGGAGATCTCATTGCTACAACCATGGGAATTGAATTCAGCGAATAACCTCAATGAACAAAGACACACATCCATCTCCAAAATTTTTGAAAGGGAATACAGCCTTGTTAGCCCCTTGGTGTCAATCTGATGACACTCAGGGCAGATAAAACAGCTAAGCCTACAGGACTCTGACCTGCAGAACTGTGAGTTAATAAATGGGTGTTGTTTTCAGCTGCTAAGATGGAGACAATTAATTATGGCAGCAATAGAAAACTAATACAAGAGAGTTGGCAAGATGGCTGAATAGGAACAGCTTCAGTCTGCATCTCCCAGCGATACCAATGCAGAAGGTGGGTGATTTCTGCATTTCCAACTGAGGTATCTGGTTTATCTCATGGGGACTGGTTAGACAGTGGGTGCAGCCCATGGAGGGGGAGCAGAAGCAGGGTGGGTTTCACCTCACCCAGGAAGTACAAAGGGTCATGGACTTCCCTCTCCTAGCCAAGGGAAGCCCTGAGGGACTCTACTATGAGGGACTGTGCTATCCAGCCCAGACACTATGCTTTTTCCATGGTTTTTCTACCCACAGACCAGGAGATTCCCTCGTGTGCCTACACCACCAGAGCCCTGGGTTTCAAGCACAAAACTGGGCAGCTCTCTGGGCAGATAAACAGGTGCAGGGGTTTTTTTTAATACACCAGCAGTGCCTGGAACCCCACTGAGATGGAACTATTCACTCCCCCTGGAAAGGGGGCTGAAGCCAGGAAGCCAAGTGGTCTCACCCAGTGGGTCCCATTTGCACAGAGTCGGGCAAGCTAGGATCCACTGGCTTGAAACTCTCGCTGCCAGCGCAGCAGTCTGAAGTCAACCTGGGATGATTGAGCTTGTTGGGGTAGGGGTGTCCACCATTACTGAGGCTTGAGTAGGTGGTTTTCCCCTTACAGTGTAAACTCTGACTGCAGAACTCACCACAGCGTGGCAAAGTACCTGGGGCCAGACTGCCTCTCTAGATTCCTCCTCTCTGGGCAGGCCATCTCTGAAAGAAAGGCAGCAGCCTCAGTCAGGGGCTGATAGATAAAACTCCCATCTCCCTGGGACAGAGCACCTGGGGGAAGGGGCAGCAGTGGGGTGCAGCTTCAGCAGACTTAAACATTCTGCCTGCTAGCTCTGAAGAGAGCAGTGGATCTCCCTGCACAGCATTCAAGCTCTGCTAAGGGATAAGGGGGTCCCTGACCCTCGTGCCTCCTGACAGGGAGACACCTTCCAGCAGGGGTTGACAGACACCTCATACAGAACAGCTCCAGCAGACATCTGGCAGGTGCCGCTCTGGGATGAAGCTACCAGAGGAAGGAGCAGGCAGCAATCTTTGCTGTTCTGCAGCCTCCACTGGTGATACCCAGGCAAACAGGGTCTGAGTGGACCTCCAGCAAACTCCAGCAGACCTGCAGAAGAGGGGCCTGACTGTTGGAATGAAAACTAACAAACAGAAAGCAGTAACATCAACATCAACAAAAAGGATGCCCACAGAAAAACCCCATCCAAAGGGCATTAGTATCAAAGATCAAAGGTAGATAAATCCACAAAGATGAGGAAAAAACGGTGCAAAAATGTTGAAAATTCCAAAAAACAGAATACCTCTTCTCCTCCAAATGATTGTAACTCCTCTCCAGCAAGGGTACAAAACTGGATGGAGATTGAGTTTGACAAATTGACAGAAGTAGGCTTCAGAAGGTGGTAATAACAAACTCCTCTGAGCTAAAGGAGCATGTTCTAACCCAATGCAAGGAAGCTAAGAACCTTGATAAAAGGTTAGAGGAATTGCTAACTAGAATAAGCAGTTTAGAGAAGAACATAAATGACCTGCTGGAGCTGAAAAACACAGTATGAGAACTTCTTGAGGCATACACAAGTATCAATAGCTGAATCGATCAAGCGGAATAAAGGGTACCAGAGACTGAAGATCAACTTAATGAAATAAAGTGTGAACACAAGAGTAGAGAAAAAAGAATGAAAAGAACAAACAAAGCCTCCAAGAAATATGGGACTATGTGAAAAGACCTATGATTGATTAGTGTACCTGAAAGTGATGGGGAGAATGGAACCAAGTTGGAAAACATACTTCAGGATACTTTCCAAGAGAACTTCCACAACGTAACAAGACAGGTCAACATTTAAATTCAGGAAATATAGAGAACACCACAAAGATACTCCTCGAGAAGAGCAACCCCAAGACACATAATCATCAGATTTTCCAAGGTTGAAAAGAAGGAAAAAGTGTTAAGGGCAGCCAGAGAGAAAGGTCAGGTTACCTACAAAGGGAAGCCTATCAGACTAACAGTGGAGCTCTCTGCGGAAACCCTACAAACCAGAAGAGAGTGGGGGCCAATATTCAACATTCTTAAAGAAAATAATTTTTGACCCATAATTTTATATCCAGCCAAACTAAGCTTCATAAGTGAAGGAGAAAAAAAATCCTTTATAGACAAGCAAATGCTGAGGGATTTTGTCACCACCAGGCCTGCCTTACTAGAGTTCCTGAAGGAAGTACTAATTATGGAAAGAAAAAACTGGTACCAGCCACTGCAAAAACAAACCAAAATGTAAAGACCATTGACACTATGAAGAAACTGCATCAATCGATGCGCAAAATAAACAGCTAGCATCATGACGACAGGATCAAATTCACACATAACAATATTAACCTTTAAGTAAATGGACTAAGTGCCTCAGTTAAAAGACACAGACTGGCAAATTGGATAGAGCCAAGACCCATTGGTGTGCTGTATTCAGGAGACCCATCTCACATGCAAAGACACACATATGCTCAAAATAAAGATATCAAGGAATAGTTACCAAGCAAATGGAAAGTTTATAAAAAAAAAAAGCAGGTGTTGCAATCCTAGTCTCTGATAAAACAGACTTTAAACCAACAAAGATGAAAAAAGACAAAGAAGGGCATTACATAATGGCAAAGAGATCAAGGCAACAAGAAGAGCTAACTATCCTAAATATATATGCACCCAATACAGGAGCACCCAGATTCATAAAGCAAGTTCTTAGAGACCTACGAAGAGACTTAGACTCCAACACAGTAATAGTAGGAGACTTCCACTGTCAATATTAGACAGAACAATGAGACAGAAAATTAACAAGGATGTTCAGGACTTAAACCAAGCAGATCTAATAGACATCTCCAGAACTCTCCACCCCAAATCAACAGAACATACATTCTTCTCAGCACCATATAGCAGTTATTCTAAAATTGACCACATAATTGGAAGTAAAATACTCCTCAGCAAATGCGAAAGAATGGAAATCATAACAAACCGAATAGACCAATAACAAGTTCTGAAATTGAGGCAGTAATTAATAGCCTACCAACCAAAAAAAGCCCAGGACTAGATGGATTCACAGCCAAATTCTACCAGAGGTACAAAGAGGAGTTGGTAGCATTCCTCCTGAAACTATTCCAAACAATAGAAAAAGAGGGAATCCTCCTGAATTTTACAAGACCAGCATCATCCTGATACCAAAGCCTAGCAGAGACACAGCAAAAAAAGAAAATTTCAAGTCAATATCCCTGATGAACATCAATGTGAAAATCCTCAATAAAATACTGACAAACCAAATCCAAGAGCATATCAAAAGGCTTATCCGCCACAATCAAGTCGGCTTCATCCCTGGGATGCAAGGCTGGTTCAAACATATGCATATGCAAATCAATAAACATAATCCATCACATAAACAGAACCAATGACAAAAGTCACATGATTATCTCAATAGATGCAGAAAAGGCATTCAATAAAATTCAACATCCCTTCATGCTAAAAACACTCAATAAACTAGGGATTGTTGGAACATATGTCAAAATAATAAGAGCTATTTATGACAAACCCACAGCCAATATCACACTGAATGGGCAAATGCTGGAAGCGTTCGCCTTGAAACCTGGGACAAGACAAGGATGCCCCCTCTCACCATTCCTATTCAACGTAGTATTGGAAGTTCTGGCTAAGGCAATTAGGCAAGAGAAAGAAATAAAGGGTATTCAAATAGGAAGAGAGGAAGTCAAATTGTCTGTTTCCAGATGACATGGTTATGTATTTAGAAAACCCCATTATCTCTGCCCAAAAACTCTTTAAGCTGATAAGAACCTTCAGCAAAGTCTCAGGATACAAAATCAATGTGCAATACCCACAAGCATTCCTAAATATCAATAATAGACAAACAGCCAAATCAAGAGTGAACTCCCATTCACAACTGCTACAAAGAAAATAAAATACCTAGGAATACAACTTACAAGAGATGTGAAGGACCTCTTCAAGAAGAACTACAAACCACTGCTCAAGGAAATAAGAGAGGACACAAACAAATGGAAAAACATTCCATCCTCATGGATAGTAAGAATCAATATCATGAAAATGGCCATACTGCCCAAAGTAATTTATAGATTCAGTGCTATTCCTATCAAGCTACCATTGATTTTCTTCACAGAACTAGAGAAAACTACTTTAAATTTTATACAGAACCAAAAGAGAGCCTGTATAGCCATGACAATCCTAAGCAAAAAGAACAAAGCTGGAGGCATCACACTACCTGGCTTCAAACTATGGTACAAGGCTGCAGTAACCAAAACAGCATGGTACTGGTACAAAAACAGATATATAGACCAATGGAACAGAACAGAGGCCGCAGAAATAACACCATACATCTACAACCATCTGATCTTTGACAAACCTGACAAAAATAAGCAATGGGGAAAGGATTCCCTATTTAATAAATGGTGGTAGGAACACTGGCTAACCATATGCAGAAAACTGAAACTGGACCCCTTACACCTTACACAAAATTAACTCAAGATGGATTAAAGACTTAAACATAAAACCTGAAACCATAAAAACCCTACCCTAGAAGAAAACCTAAGCAACACCCCTCAGGACATAGGCATGGGCAAAGACTTCATGACTAAAACATCAAAAGCAATGGCAACAAAACCCAAAATTGACAAATGGGATCTAATTAAACTAAGGAGCTTCTGCATTGTAAAAGAAACTATCATCAGAGTGAACAGGCAACCTACAGAATGGGAGAAAATTTTTGCAACCTATCCATCTGACAAAGGTCTAATATCCAGAATCTACAAGGAACTTAAATTTACAAGAAAAAAACAAACAACCCCATCAAAAAGTGGGTGAAGGATATGAACAGACACTTCTCTAAAGAAGACATTTATGCAGCCAACAAACATATGAAAAAAAAAGCTCATCGCTGGTCATTAGAGAAATGCAAATCAAAACCACAATGAGATACCATCTCATGCCAGTTAGAATGGCAAACATTAAAAAGTCAGGAAACAGCAGATGCTGGAGAGGATGTCAAGAAATAGGAACGCTTTTACACTGTTTGTGGGAGTGTAAATTAGTTCAACCATTGTGGAAGACAGTTTGGCAATTCCTCAAGGATCTAGAACCAGAAATACCATTTGACCCAGCAATCCCATTACTGGGTATATACACCCAAAGGATTATAATTCATTCTACTATAAAGATACATGCACATGTATGTTTATTGCAGCGCTATTCACAGTAGCAAAGGCTTGGAACCAACCCAAATGCCCATCAATTATAGACTGGATAAAGAAAATGTGGCACATATACACCATGGAATACTATGCAGCCATTAAAAAGAATTAATTCGTGTCCTTTGCAGGGACATGGATGAATCTGGAAACCATTATTCTCAGCAAACTAACACAGGAACAGAAAACCAAACACCACATGTTTTCACTTGTAAGTGGGAGTTGAACAATGAGAACACATGGACACAGGGAGGGGAACATCACACACTGGGGCCTATCAGGGGATGGGGGACAAGGGGCGGGAGAGCATTAGGACAAACACCTAATGTATGCAGCGCTTAAATCCTAGACAACGGGTTGATGGGTGCAGCAAACCACCATGGCATATGTATACCTATGTAACAAACCTGCATGTTCTGCACATATATCCCAGAACTTAAAGTTTAATAAATAACAATAAGAAGAAGAAAACTAATAGATAGGGCATGGTCACATTTTGAGATGTTACTCTAAGAATTGTGGGAAGTCATTAGAGAATGGCAAGTTAAGAAATGACGGTCTCTGATGTATGTTTTAAGAGTAATCTGGCTATGTGTGGAGACTAGACAGTAGAGGCAACACCAGAGAGAAGGTGTTGTCCTAACTTACAAGAAATAACAGTGACTTTAGCCAGCATGGTGTTGGCAGTGGTGAAGAGGGGCAGGATCCTATATGAATTTATTTCAAAGGCAGGGCCGACAGAGTCGTTGACTGATGATATGAGAGAAAGAACAAAGTCCAGAGTGACCCCCACTGAAAGAATGAAGTGGACATTTGTTGAGGTGGGCAAGGCTGATTGGAGGTGGGGGACAGAGTCAACAATGTCAAATTTGAAATCTCAGTTACACACCCCAAACACAAAACCCAAAGGGAGGAGTCAAATCACCCTTGGCAAATTTCAGAAGAAATGCACGGGAAATATTTTTAAGACTCTTGGATCCCTAAGCCAAATCTGGATTATGAAAAGAAGTCAAGCTGTGGAGAGATGGGAGGATGGTTTAGAAGTGTGCTTTTTGTTGTGTGTTTTGTCTGTTTGTCTCTAAGAGAGAACTCTTAGAGGGGTTAGACATACCTCATTATACCACCTCCCTTTTGGAATTCAGGAAGAGCTGACCAGCATTTAACATCAACACAAACCTTAAGTCTGATAAGAAACATTTACAGTCTATTCTCTCTGGAGCCTGCTACCTGGAGGCTTCATCTGCATGATAAAACTTTGGTCTCAGCAACATTTTATCATAATTCAGACATTTCTTTCTATTGATAATAAGTCTTTCAACCAATTCCCAATCAGAAAATGTTTAAATCTACCTACAACTTGGAAGCTGCCCCCCAACCCTCCCTGCCACTTCAGGTTGTACCACCTTTCTGAATCAAACCAATGTATATCTTAAATGTATTTGATTGATGTCTTGTGTCTCCCTAAAGTGTATAAAACCAAGCTAGGTCCCAACCACCTTGGGCACATATTCTCAGGACCACCTGAGGGCTGTGTCATGAGCCATGGTCACTCGTATTTGGCTCAGAATAAATCTCTTCAAATATTTTACAGAGTTGGACTCTTTTCATTGACACTATAATCTGATCCCAAAAGCTAGTGACCAAATTGAAGCAGCAAAACTATTTCAATGCCACCCTTAAATTATGCTTCCCTGACTGCCTGCTTTCTACATTAGACCAGTTTACCTGATTTAAATTTTGTACTGTAGTCTCTTGGTGGAAAAGACCCTTGCTGTCATTGAAACCAGCAACAGTATTTTATTATTTTGCCCCAGTGCTGTGTGTTACCCATTCAACTTAAAAATCCCCCACAGTATGCCTGGTAAATACCTAAATTCCATTTGAATGCTACAGAGCTGTTATCCCATCCCTTGATTTAAGCCATGGATGATTTACTTGGAGGCAGATTTGAAGTTATTTCTCATTCTCCCTTTACGGGCAGTGGTTCAATGTCAATGTCAATTTTTAAGGCTTGGTTACAGAATCAACTAACCTACAAGAGAAATTATATAATTTCATTGTGTTCCTTTCTCAAATTGGTATTTGTCACTCCATTTCCTGTACGATGTGGATGGTGACCCCCAAATAACACTAAGTGGAAACACTTGTTTTGTTGCATCCTTCCTAGCAGTGTTCCTAATGCCTGACCAGCCACCGAGATGTTTAGCATTTAAATGAGATTAAACCCATCTATGGGTGCAGAAATGAACTAAGGCCCATGGGTTCTCTGCAAACAAATACATATTAAAAGACGATACTTTTGCATTCTAAACCATGTCAAAACCATCGAAAATATTAAATTAGCAACTTGACCAAGGACTGCCAGGAAAAACGGTTTCCAAAAAAGTGTTCTTTTTTTTTTTTTTTTTTTTTTTTGACGGAGTCTCACTCTGTCGCCCAGGCTGAAGTGCAGTGGCGCGATTTCGGCTCACTGCAAGCTCCGCCTCCCGGGTTCCCGCCATTCTCCTGTCTCAGCCTCCCAAGTAGCTGGGACTACAGATGACTGCCACCACGCCTGACTAATTTTTTGTATTTTTAGTAGAGACGGGGTTTCACCGTGTTAGCCAGGATGGTCTCGATCTCCTGACCTCGTGATCCACCTGCCTCGGCCTCCCAAAGCACGGGGTTTACAGGCGTGAGCCACTGTGCCCAGTCCCCAGAAAAGTCTTCTTTAGCCAAGATTCCAAGGAAAAGTGTTGAGCACGTAAATTATACCAAGGAAAAGAGTTGAGGACATAAATTACACAAGGAAAGGTTGCTTTTTGGTTTGAATTACCTGCATACTTTCAGGCACTCTTTAACTTTAACTTTGAAGACAGAAAATAATAAAAGTAGGTAACACTCTTGGAGCATAATAGTAAGTTGTAAAGATTAAGATAAGGGTAGAGGACAGGGGAACAGGGAGATGGGAGGAAAAAAATCACCTCTATTCTATCCTCCATTCTGGGCAATAGATCATGCTATCTCATGCTTGCAGGTAATGAGGCTAGTGTTGGCCAACGAGTGTGGTCAAGGAGGACAGATCATCTGTAACAGACAGAATGATTATGTTAATTGGGGTTATCCAGAAAAACAGGGCCAGTAGGATATATTGGAGAGATTTATGTTAAGGAATTGACTCATGTCGTTATGGGGAATGATGACAAGTCAAAAATCTGTAGGGCAAGGCAGCCAACTGGCATTTCAGGCACAAGTTGATGTTGCAGTCTTGAGTCCAAAATCTGCAGGCTGAGAGTCTCTATGTTAAAAGTCTTGAGGCAGAATTTCTTCTTCCAGAAACCTCAATCATTCTTGTAAGTCCTTCAGCTGACTGGATGAGGTCCACTCACATTATAGATGGTAATCAACTTTACTCAAAGCTTACAGATTGAAGTGTTAATCACCTTCACAGCAACATCCAGCTAGCATTTGGTAAAACCATAGCTAGGCACCATAGCCTAGCCAAGTGGACATATAAAACTAACTATCACAATGACTATCATTTTCTTAGTCATAGTTGTTGGTTACTATAACCTTAGGTCACTGTCTGCCCATGGAATCTAACCAGTTGTCTTTTGTCCTCAGAATAAAAAGCAAATAATTCTGATTTTATTCACTCACCTTCTTGCATTTCTTCTCTGCAAGGAAGCTGGGAAAGGAGATTGAGGGAGAGAGATGTTTAATGTGACTTTGCTTTAACATGTGTATTTGTGGTCAAGTGCTAATCCGAATTCACGAGGCTGTGTCAATGAACTTGAAGATGCATCGCCTACCACAAGGTACCTTCTTGACCTCCTCTGTCTTATGGGTCTTGGGAGCATTAGCACATTCATCTTAGGATACATCAGACTCGAAGCATTGTTTCACAGTATGCATATTTTATATTAGAAACATGACGTAGGGACCAACCCAGGGTAACACTGGAAGCGCAACAACAAAACAGTCAGCTGGGGAGCATCCGGCTGACAACAGGTTGATAATGTATTTCACATATAGCAGGGAAATCTGTCACACTGAGCCCAATTCCCTTTTCTGACACCAGGGAGCACTTAGTGGTGGGTTCTCCAAGACACAGAGAGAAAGCCTCTTTCTGTTCCTGGTTGAGCCAAGAGACATGTGTACAGAAAGGAGTCCTCACTCTTTTGACACCATCTGTGAGTTGTGCAGTTTAACTGAAACATTGCTTATGAATTCTTTGCAAGGGGCGTGTTGGTCTCTTCTCACAAATCATCTCTTTCTGGCCTTTGTTTGGGGCACCATAGGGCCATCTCGAAAAGCCCGCCCTTGCCTCGGTGACACCGGATGCTCCTGGTACTAATCCTTCCTGTAGTTATCACTGGTTGCAGAAGAATGCCTCATTTCTGTGTTCTACTAGCCTAGCTTCAGAACCAAACCCATGTAGCATGTCAAATCAGGTGTTCTTTTTGACTCACTCACTCTTTTTTTCCAGGGCAGTGGAAAGGGGCCTTGCTTAGGGACAGGTCAAGAGATAATTGGGAATTTTGCAAAGCCCTAATGAGCACAGCCTGAAGGTCCCGGCTGTGTTCACACTTCCAACAGCCACTATGTGTCGACATGTCACACAACCAGCCCTGATTCTCCCATCCCGAGGTCTCCCAGCCCAGGCAGGGCCTCCACTCCCCTCTGCAATTGCCTCACACCCTTGTCTAACTGTTAATTAGATGCCTCATTTCTTGGCATGTGTATGGGCTTGAGCCATCTGCTTATTGATCACATCCTTCAGAATATATTGGATTTTAAGGAACCCAGCCACAAAGCAGGTTATATTGCAGGTGGCTTATTGAGATTTCTCCAGAGCAAACTCAAGGGTGTATAGTGTGTGGTGACCTGTAGTCAGGCACATGAACCAACAAGGTATAGACATACTGCCTGCAAAGCTCAGAGACTGTCATCATTATAAAATGATACAAAAACAACACTCAAAATTCCTACCTCAAATCCTTCCACAATATTTGGTATTGCACAAAATAAAAATACATAAAGTAGGCAAACAAGGTACACATTTACCGAGACCTCTATACCAGTACTAAAGACTAAATAGTGGATTGCCTAGCTTACAGACAATCTGGAAGCTCAATCCTCCAGGCCAGGTCCTGTGTCTGAATCCTCCACCAGACCTTAGAGAGCTGTTAGGGGCAGGGGCGTCTGTCCATATTTGCATCTCTAGCCTCTCTAAACTGCATGTTGGAACACATGTGATTCTTGATGCTGCTCTTTAAACAGAAAACAGTGGAAATGCTTTGGATCTTTAAAACTCACTTCTGAATAAGAATATCTGATATCCGTGGCATTCATGATAAACAAAACAACCACCGTTGAAAAGATTTCTCATTTTTTTGTCCCAAACTCCTGTTTCATTCCTCCCTTTAGCTTGCTTCATTTTGGATCACAACAACTTTTCTTGGGTTAAGGTAAACCACCAGCCTAAACAAAACAACATAAACTTTCCTGGAGAACATTTGGGATTATTCTTCAACTAATTAAAATATCTCAGGACCCCTCCAAAATTCTTATGCAAAAGGGAAGATCACTGCAACCCCTTCTCCCAAATGAATACCTATTACCAGCATTTTGCACTAGGCAGGTCTCCAGAGAGAGGTAAAAGGCCTCAGGTGAGGTGGACATGGAGCAAGATGGCAGAATAGAAGACTCTACCCATCATCCCCAATTCAAGGACACCAAGTTAACTACACATACACACACACACACACACACACACACACACACACACACACAAAACTTTCATCAGAACCAAAAATCAGGTGAGCCCTCATAGTACCTGGCTTTAACTTCAGAGGCAGGAAAAACCGTTGTGATATGGTATGGAGAGCATCTCTGGGCACTAGAGGAGGGAGAGCACAGCAATTGTGAAGCACTAAACTCAGTGCTGTCCTGTTAGAGCAGAAAGGAAAATCAAAAGGACCTAACTCAGCTCATGCTCACCCACAGAAGGAACATTTAAACCAGCCCTAGCCAGAAAGGATTGTAGATCCCAGCCGTGCAAACTTCAGTTTCTACAAACCTTGCCACCAGGGGCTACAGTGCTCTGTGTCTCCAAGTAAACTTGAAAAGCAGTCTAGGCCACACGAACTGCAACTCTTAGGCAAGACCTAGTGCTGAACCAGGCCCAGAGACAGTGGACTGAGGACATGTGACATACTAAGACACAAGCTGGGGAAGCCAGGGAGTACTGGCATTGCCCCTCCCCTAACCCCAGGCCACACAGCTTGTGTCTCCAAAAGAGACCCCTTCCTTCTGCTTGAGGAGAGGAGAGGGAAGGGTAGGGAGGACTTCGTCTTGCATCTTGGATACCAGCTTAGCCACAGCAGGATAGGATACCAGTCACGGCTGTGAGGCCTTTGATCCAGGACCTGGCTCCTGGATGACATTTCTAGACACATCCCAGGCCAGAAGGGAACGTGCTGCCTTGAGGGGAAAAACTCAGTCCTGCCAGTACTCATCACCTTCTAACTGAAGAGCCCGTGGGCCCTGAATAAACAGCAGCAATACCCAGATACTATGTTGAGGGCCTTGGTGAGCCTCTGAGACTTGCTGGCTTCAGGTGAGACTCAGCACATTCCCAGCTATGGTGGCTCTAGGAAGAGACTCCTTCTGCTTGAGAAAAGCAGAAGGAAAAGTAAAAGGGACTTTGTCTTGCACCTTAGGTACTGGTTTGGCTACAGAAGGGCAGAGCACCAAGTGGGCTCCTGGGTTCCCTATTCCAGGACTTGACTCCTGGATGACATTTCTGGACCTGCCTGTGTCCAGAGGGGAGCCACTACCCTGAAGCATGAGTCCCAGGCCAGGCAGCATTCACCACAAGCTGATTGAAGTGCTTTTAAGCCTTAAGGGATCATCAGCAGTAGCCTGGCAGCACTCCCTGTGACCTGTGGTGGCAAGGACTTCAGGGTGGGGCTTCTTTGTCTTTGGAAAGGGGAAGGAAGAGCAGGAAGGACTGTGTCTTGTGGTTTGAGTGCCAGGTCAGCTGCAATACAGTAGAACACCAAGTAGACTTCTAAGGTTTTTGACTCTACTCCCTGACTCCCAGATGGCACCTCTAGACCTACCAGGGGCCTAGGCAAACTTGCTGCCCTGAAGGAAAAGACAAAAGCCTGGTTGGCTTTGCCATCTGCTGACTCCAAAGCCCAAGGGCCTTGAGTGAACATAGGCAGTGGCCAGAGAGAGGTTACAGCAGACCTGGTGAGACCCAATGCTGTGCTGGCTTCAGGTTTGACCAAGTGCCGTCATAATGATGGTAGCCACAGCGGTGCTTGTGTCACTTCACCCCCAGCTTTACATGGCTCAGAACAGAGATAAAGAGACTCTGTTTGTTTGGGAGGAAGTAAGGGAAGAGAACAAGAGTCTCTGCCTGGTAATCTAGAGAATTCTCCTGGATCTTGTCCAAGACCATCAATACCTAGAGATAGCAGATGGTGTATCTCCGCTAGTCTGCAAGAACTACAGTGTTACTGGACTTGGGTGCCCCCTAAAGCAGATACAGCTTATATCACAATACCCAAGTTCTTTGAAAATCTGGAGCCTTCCCAAGAAAGATGGGTACAAACAAGCCCGGACAGTGAAGACAACAATAAATACCTAACTCTTCAATGCCCAGACACTGAAGAACATCTACTAGCATTAGCACCATCCAGGAAAACATGACCTCACCAAATGAACTAAATAAGGCACCAGGGACCAATCCTGATGAAACAGACATATGTGACCTTTTAGACAGAGAATTCAAAATAGCTATGTTGAGGAAACTCAAAGAAATTCAAGATTTTAACACAGAGAAGAAATTCAGAATTCTATCAGGTAAATTTAACAAGGAGACTGGAATAATTAAAAAGAATCATGCAGAAGTTCTGGAGCTGAAAAATGCAGCTGGCATACTGAAGAATGCATCAGAGTCTTTTAATAGCAGAACTGATCAAGCAGAAGAAAGAATTAGTGAGCCTGAAGATAGGCTATTTGAAAATACACAGCCAGAGGAGACAAAAGAAAAAAAGAATAAAATACAATGAAGCGCACCTACAGGATTTATAACATAGCCTCAAAAGGGAAAATCTGAGAGTTATTGACCTTAAAGAGGAGGTAGGGAAATAAATAGGGGCAGAAGGTTTATTCAAAGGGATATCAGAGAATTTCCCAAACCTAGAGAGAGATATCAATATCCAAGTACAAGAAAGTTATAGAACACCAAGCAGACTTAACCCAAAGAAGACCACTTCAAGGCATTTAATAATCAAATTTAGGATAAAGATCAAGGATAAAGGACCCTAAAAGCAACAAGAGAAAAGGAACAAATAACAAACAATGAAGCACCAATACTTCTGGCAGCAGACTTTTCAATGGAAACCTTACAGGCCAGGAGAGAGTAGCATGACATATTTAAAGTGCTGAAAGAAGAAAATGTATACCCCAGAATAGTATATCTGCCAAAAAACAAATACCCTTCAAACATGAAAGAGAAATCAAGACTTTCCCAGACAAAATAAAGCTGAGGATTTCATCAATACCAGACCTGTCCTACAAGAAATGCTAAAGGGAGTACTTCAATCAGAAAGAAAAGAATGTTAATGAATAATATGTAAACACCTGAAGATACAAAACTCACTGTTAATAGTAAGTATACAAACTCAGACTATTACAACACTGTAACTGTGGTGTGTAAACTACTTTTATTCTAAGTAGAAAGACTAAACGATGAACCAGTCAAAAATAGTAACTAGAACAACTTTTCAAGACATAGTACAAGAATATGTAAAGAGATAAAACAAAAAGTTAAAATGTGGAGGGATGAAGTTAAGATGTAGAATGTTGGCCACGCATTGTGGCTTATGCCTATAATCCCAGCACTTTGGGAGGCTGAGGCAGGCAGATCACTTGAGGTCAGGAGTTCGAGACCAGCCTGGGCAACATGGTGAAACCCCATCTCTACTAAAAATACAAAAATCAGCTGGGCATGCTAGCACACGACTGTAATCCTTACTACTTGGGAGACTGAAGTATGAGAATCACTTGAACATGGAGGCAGATGGAGCAGTGAGCTGAGATTGCACCACTGCACTCCAGCCTGGGCAACAGAGCAAAGACACTGTCTCAAAAAAAAAAAAAAAAGGTGTATTGTGTATTAGTTATGTTTTTGCTTGTTTACTTATGCAAACAGTGGTTAAGTTGCTATCGGGTTACAATAACGGGTTATAAGACAGTATTTGCAGGCCTCATGGTAACTTCAAACCAAAAAACATACAATGGATACACAAAAAAGGAAAAGCAAGAAACGAAATCATATCACCAGAGAAAATCACCTTCAGTTAATTGAATACAGGAAGAAAAAGAGAGAAGGAAGAGAAGACCACCAAACAACCAGAAAGCAATAACAAAATGGCAGGAGGAAGTCTTTACTTATCAATAATAACATTGAATATAAATGGACTAAACTCCCAAATTAAAAGGCATAGACTGGCTGAATGAATGAAAAAAGCAAGACCGATTGATATGTTGCCAATAGGAAACATATCAGACTGAAAATAAAGGGATCGAAAAATATCAAATTTGTCTGATATAAGCAGGAGTCACTATACTTTCAGACAAATTAGATTTTTGAGACAAAATCTATAAGAAATGACAAAGAAGGTCACTATATAATGATAAAAGGGTCAATTCAGCAAGATAATATATGAATAACAATTTTAGATACATATGCACCCAACACTGGAGCACCCAGATACATCAAGCAAATATCAGAGCTAAAGAGAGAGATCAGCTCTAATACAAGAATAGCTGGAGACTTCAACACCCCCTTTCAGCACTGGAGAGATCTTTTAGACAGAAAATCAACCAAGAATCACCAGACTTAATCTTCACTATAGGCCAAATGGATCTAATAGATATTTATAGAACGTTTCATCCAATGGCTGCAGAATATATGTTCTTTTCCTCAGTGCAAGGATCATTCTCAAGCATAGACCATACATTAGGTGAAAAACAAATCTTAAAACCTTCAAAAAATTAAAATAATACCAAGCATCTTCTCTGACCACAATGGAATAAAACTAGAAATCAATAACATGAGGAATTTTGGAAAGTACACAAACACATGGAAATTAACCAATATGCTCCTGAATGACTAGTGGATCAATGGAGAAATTAAGAGGGAAATTGAAAACTTTCTTGAAACAGATGATAATGGAAACAACATACCAAAACCTATGGGATACAGCAAAAGCAGTACTAAGAGGGAAGTTTATATCTACAAATGCTTACATCAAAAAAGGGGAAAATCTTCAATTAAATAATCTAATGATACATCTTAAAGAAATCGAAAAACAAGAGCACACCAAACTCAAAATTAGTAAAAGAAAAGAAGTAATAAAGATCAGAGCAGAAATACATGAAATTGAAATTAAAAAAATACAAAGGATCAATAAAACAAAAAGTTTCTTTTTATAGTGAAACACAATTGACAAACCTTTTAGTCAAACTACTTAAAAAATAGAAGATACAAATACACAAAATCAGAAATGAAATAGGAGACTTCACAACTGATACTGCAAAAATTCAAAGGATCATTCGTGGCTACTATAAGCAACTATATGCCAATAAATTGGAATTTCTCCAAGAAATGGACAAATTTCTAGACACATAAAACCTGCCAAGGTTGAGCCAGGAAGAAATTCAAAACCTAAACAAACCAATAACAAGTAATGAGATCAAATAAAAATTCTCTCAGTAAAGAAAAGCCCAGGACCCAATGGCTTTACTGCTGAATTTTACCAAACATTTAAGGAAGAACTAATACTAATCCTACTCAAACCATTTTGAAAAATAGACGAGAAATGAATATTTCCAAATTCATTCCATAATGCAAGTATTACCCTGATACCAAAACCAGACAAAGGCACATCAAAAAAAGAAAACTACAGGCCAAAATCTCTGGCCTCAAAGTCCTCAACAAAATACTAGCAAATTGAATTCAACAACACATTAGAAAGATCATTCGCCATAACCAAGTGGGATTTATCCCTCAGAGGCAAGAATTTTTCAACATATATATATATTAATCAACATGATACATCATATCAACAGAATAATGGATAAAGAATAAAACATAATAAAGGATATTAGGATCATTTGAATTGATGCCAAAAAAGTGTTCAATAAAATTTAACATCATTTCATGATTTTAAAAAACCCTCAAAAAACTGATGTAGAAGAAACATACCTCAACATAATAAAAGCCATATATGACAGACCCACAGCTTGTATCATATTGAATGGGGAAAAACTGAAAGCTTTTTTCTAAGATATGGAACATAACCATGACAAGGATGCCCACTTTCACTAGTATTATCCAACATACTACTGGAATTCCTAGCTAGAACAATCAGAAGAAAGAAATAAATGGCATCCAAATTGGAAAGAAAGAAATGAAATTATCTTGTTTGCAAATGATATGATCTTATATTTGGAAAAACCTAAAGACTCCACCAAGAAACTATTAAAACTGACAAACAAATTTAGTAAAGTTGCAGGATATAAAATCAACATACAAAAATCATTAGCATTTCTGTATGCCAACAGTGAACAACCTGAAAAAGAAATTTCTGTAAATCCCATTTACAAAAGCCAAAAATAAAATTAAAAACCTAGGAATTAACCCAAAGAAGCAACGGATCTCTATAATGAAACAACAAAACACTGATGAAAGAAACTGAAGACAACACCAAAAAAGGGAAAAATATTCTATGTTCATAAATTGGAAGAATCAATATTATTAAAATGTCCATATTACCCAAATCCATCTGCAGATTTAATGCAATACTTATCAAAATACCTCTGAACTTCTTCACAGAAATAGAAAAAACAATCCTAAAATTTATATGGAACCACAAAAGACCCAGAATAGCCAAAGTTGTGCTAAGCATATAGAACAAAACTGGAAGAATCACATTACCTGACTTCAGATTATACTACAGAACGATAGCAACCAAAATAGCATGGTACTGGCATTAAAACAGACACGTAGACCAATGGAACAGAATAGAGAACACAGAAATAAATCCACACACCTACAATGTGTGAATTTGCAATAAAGGTGCCAAGAACATACACTGGGGAAAAGACAGTTTCTTCAATAAATGGCTCTGAGGGAAACTGGATATTCATATGCAGGATAAAACTAGACCCCTATCTCCAGTCATATACAAAAGTTAAATCAAAATGAATTAAAGACTTAAATTTAAGACCTCAAACCATGAAATTACTACAAGAAAACATAGATAAAACTCTCCAGGACATTGGTTTGGGTAAAAATTTCTTGAGTAATATCCAACAAGCAAAGCAACCAAAGCAGAAGTGGACAAACGGGATTACATTAAGGTAAAAACCTTCTGCACAGCAAAGGAAATAATCAACAAAGTGAGGTGGCAACCTACATAATGGGACAAAATATTTGCAAACTACTGATCTGACAAGGGATTAATAACCAGAATATATAAAGAACTCAAACAACTCTATAGGAAAAAATCTAATCATCTGATCAAAAAACTGGGCAAAAGATTTGAATAGACATTTCTCAGAAGAAGACATGCAAATGGCAAGCAGGCATATGAAAAAGTGCTCAACATCATTGATCATCAGAGAAATGCGAATCAAAACAACCAGGAGATATCATCTCACCCCCATTAAAATGGCTTATATCCAAAAGACAGGCAGTAACAAATGCTGGCGAGGATGTGGAGGAAAGGGAACACTCATATACTGTTAGTTGGAATATAAATTAGTACAACCACTATGGAGAACAGTTTGGAGGTTCCTCAAAAAACTAAAAATAGAGCTGCCATAAGGTCCAGCAATCCCACTGTTGGGTATATACCCAAAAGAAAGGAAATCAGTATATGCAAGAGATTTCTGCACTCTCATGTTTGTTACAGCTTTGCTCACAATAGCTAAGATTTGGAAGCAACCTGTGTCTATCAACACATGAATGGATAAAGAAAATGTAGTACATATACACAACGGAGCACTATTCAGTCATAAAAGAGAATGAGATCCTGTCATTTGCACTAACTTGGATGGAACTGGAGAACATTACATCAAGTGAAATAAGCCAGGCACAGAATGAGAAACATCGACAATAAGGTGACTATAGTCAATAACAACTTAATTGTCCATTTTAAAAAAAGTAAAAGAGTGGAATCAGGTTGTTCGTAAAAGAAAGGATAAATGCTTGAGGGGATGGATACCTCATTCTCCATGATATGGTTATTATACACTGCATGCCTGTATCAAAACATCTCAAGTACCATAAATATATGCTTCTATTTTGTACCCCACCCCCAACCCAAGAAAAAGGACTCAGACATCAGGAAAGGACAGTCCCCACAGATCATTCCTAAGTACGTTCTTCACTGGCCTCCCATTAACAGGACCACCAATTATAACTGTGGGTCTACAAACTAAGCCTAGCTCCTAAAACTAAAGTTTGTTGATTCCACACTGATATCATGACGGACTTCATCCCAGATGCAGAACAAAGACATATGTAAAATAGACTATTCCTTTACTCTCTGTCTTCATTCACCTTATCTTATGTAAAATGTAGTATTTGCCTAACTGCCTACCTGCCCCTCTTTCCACATGCCTTTCCCTCTGAGGAAATGTATAAATACCAAATCTCCTAAAAACCTCTTTGGAAAAACAAATCCGGATGTATCTGTGGCTCATGTGTTTCCCAGATGCACCCTAAGTAGTTTAATAAACCTTGATGATTGACGCTACGCCTCAGTCACTTATTCCAGTTGTCACTGATTTCTGGTTCCATTCCTCCCTTTAATTCCCTTCTTTGAGGATCACAGACAACTGTTCTCTGGTTAAGGTAAGACACCAGAGCATACAAAGTAACAAACTTTCCCCGAGCACCTTTGGGATTGTTCCTCATTTCTTGCCAAAGAGCTTTCTTCCAGAGACTCTGGCAGGGTGCAAGTTTGCAAGAACACAGAGAGCAGCCGTGGGAACCAAGCCCACAATAAGCAACGCCTGGAGTAGGGGCCACAATGCAACCCTGACCACTGGCAGGGATGGCTATCAGGCCCTGTGGGTGACCATAGCCGGGTGGCTGGCTGGATGAGTGACAGGAAGCCACTTCTGATCCTTACCCTGTGCCCTGTGTCAGATAAAACAAATCCCAAGTTAAGTAAGGAAGAGCTTTCTTAGAAAAGACTACTGCAATATCTTGATGAAAGTTTAGCATTGTGGGCCAGGCACTGTGGCTCACACTTGTAATCCCAGCACTGTGGGAGGCTGAGGCAGCAGATCACCTGAGGTCAGGAGTTCGAAACAAGACTGGCCAACATGATGAAACTGTGTCTCTACTAAACAAACGAAATTAGTCGGGTGTGGTGGTGCATGCCTGTAATCCCAGCTACTCTGGAGGCTGAGGCAGGAGAATTGCTTGAACCCAGGAGGCAGAGGTTGCGCTGAGCTGAGATGGCACCACTACACTCCAGCCTGGGCAACAAGAGTAAAACTGTCTGCGTGGGGTTGGGCAGGAAAAAAAAAAAAAAGAAAGTTTGGCATTTCAAACTTTTAAACAGGTCAAGTTAGCAAGTACCTTGTCTAGATTACTCAGTAGATACAAACAGTTCAACGGATTACATATAAGGCAAAGAATGGGAGTTTGGAGGATCTGGCACTGTGTCTGATTCTGTCATAGGTTAAAAAAAGGGGGTCACCTATGAGGGTTTTATAAGTTTTTATAGGGAAGGGCCAGTCATTGTGGTTGGCCATTTCCTGGAATGCAGAAAGGTTTCCTGACCATGGCTTAGGTAAAGCTGAATGTTGTCAGACCTCCCAGAAGTGGATGCACCTCTCAGGGCTTCCTTTTCTCTTCTGTAAAAGGAGATTAGCAATAATAGCTTGCTTTATCCACCTTATGTTGAGATTATGAGGATCAAATGAGATCCTGTTTGTGAAAGTATTTTACAGCCTGTAAGGCATTGTATTAATAATGTCAGCTGTTGTTATTATCTCCGATAGTGGCTATCCAGCTCTCTTGTTCACAATGGGTGAATGGGTGAACAGGTTCCAGAGATCACCCTGGCTGACGTTATTGTCTTAAAATCTCCATACTTCCTGGCCAGAGGCCATGAGTTATCTGTGTGTGGCAGCGGTGGGGCCTCCTTGTGACTCCTCAGTAAACCTTGAGATGAGGTGTGACTTCCCCTCAGAGCCCATTTCCCAGTCTGCAAAATCCAGCTAAAGAGGTTGCCCTGGGCATGTAATGGAGCCACAGCGAAGTATTTTGTCAGCCCAAGGAGCTACTCAGCTGCTGACACAGAGGCGTTAGGACCTCACAGAAGGCATCCTCCACACACCTAGACAGGCAAAGCAAGCACCTGCGAGAGGCTTTACATCCTCAGAGGGCTGAGCTCCTAAATCACTTTTCTTTCAAAGGGCTGCAGGGCTTAAGTCAGAGATTCAGACCACAGCCAGTCAGAGGTAGGAGGCCGGAAGCACCTTGCAGCAGGTGTGGCATCGGTGGCCGCAGGAGAAGTGTGAATAATGCTTTGGTCAGCAAACCAAATAAAGATGCCTGGAGAGCAAAGCTTTTTCAGAAACCCAAGGAAGAAAATCAATGTTCCTGGAAAGGAGAGAGGGGAAAATCTATAGAAAGGGAAATCAGTGGTATGTAATGCAATTTGAAGATTTTCTTTTTCTCCCCTCAAGCAATTGACTCAATGGAGAGCAAAACCTAAAACCCTCTGATTAGAAAGGTGAAGGCTTCACTAGAAGAACCAGCTGGTTCTCGTATTGACTGGCCACTGGTTGACTGGGCCACTGCTGGTGTCTGGGCCTCTTTTTCTTTTGTTTTCTGTTGTTGTTGTTGTTGTTTGTTTTGTTTTTGTTTTCTGATTTATAAGAGTAGAGCTGATATGAATCTTCCAAAAATCAGACATCGAATTCAGATTTGAAAGAATGCTGTCAGTTTTTAAATTATTCTCTCTGCTATGAATAAAATCCAAATAAATATGATAATTTCTGCATTTGACTTCATATGTGAATACAGGAAACTGCTTTTCAACAGGGTCTTGAGCACTAATTTGCAGCCTGCAGAAGCAATTTCATCAGAAATATTCTAGAAAGAATATCCATTTTTGCGTTTAAGTGATTGTGATAGAGATATGGATGGCCTTTCTTAAATGATCAGGTCTAGAATATGAATTCATCATTATTATATTGTTGATGTTGGGGGTCAGGTTTTAATTACCTTTGCATGCCCACTACTATGAATACATTCATTCATTTTCAGATAGTGAAAGCGGCATCATTGTTTGTCACATAGACTACCGACCACTCTGGCCCACCTGTTTCTCCATCAATATACACATTGTTCTAACAACTGGTTCTCCATCAGATATATGACTGACAAAGGCCAAATATCTTCAAACAAATATAAAGAGTACACAATGACTTACTTTACCAGATCCTCCTCATATCTGCCTTGTTCTTCTGCCTGTGAGACCCAGGAATCCATGGAAATGATGGACAGGTAGTGCTTTCTGTCAAACATGTGAGAAATATTCTCCTAGGAAAGGCTGTATGAGAAATGACAGATTGAGTGTTGACTGTCATCAACAGCATTGACTATTAAAATGACCCGTCTCATGAAAAACAAAAGAATAAAGTTCCTGGCTAAATGAATAAAATGTAAGAGTTCTATGTTTGTAACCTGGTCCTGTTTATCATTCCTCATCTCTTCAAATCAACTGAATATGACAAAGGCAAAAGTTAGCCAAGGGAACAATAGCTTTTAACTCTGATTTCACTTTGATGTGTTTGTTCACGAACCAGGACCCCTGGGGGTTAACCTTTCTCTTGTAGTCATTGATCCTTTAAGATCTGAAGGCTTTTAATAAAATTGAGCTGACCAAGGCCTAAATTTTTTTTGATAATTTGTTTAAATCATAGACTGCCTCTCAGATTGTAATGAAACCCCTTACATCTATAAATGATGACAAGGAAACAGGCCCAAGATAATGAATTTCCAGCTGTTTTTTTTTATTTGAACAACTGACCGGGCCATTTTTTAAGCATAAAATAACTTCTGAACTGGCAATGTAAGGATACTTTCTCACTAGATATGACTTTTGTGCCACATGGAGAAGAAAAAATGATTACATTATTAGGGGACTCACATGAGACATGCCCTATATACCAGCATCCTAGTTAGCCATGCCAAGAAAACCCCAACCAGTAGACATCATCCTGCCCTCCGAAAGAATCTTAGCTTTGTAATTATAGTTCATTCAGATCACATCGGTTTCTTTGCTTTTGAAACAAAAAGAGAATGAACTGAAAGATACTCACCAGAAGGAGGGATGGTTTGATGATTCTCCTTAAGCTTCATCCACGGGAGCAGGCTAACTTTCTCATCACAAATGTGAGCTGCATCCACATGATTTGCCAATATTTCCTGTCATTTTTCCAAACTAATTTCATGATTGAATTGTAATTCAGTAAAAAGTGTTTCTTTTATGAATTGGTTGTTTTCTAAATTACATTTGAAAATTGAATGACTGTCTTCTTTACGAACAATAATTTTTAAGACCTGAATGAAGTACTTCTCTGAATTTCAGCAGAATTTTTCCTTCAATTAGCACAATAGGTGGGCCTATTTTTTGGTACAGGGCCCACTGCAGGATTCAGACGTTTGCATCCTATCTATAACTACTCTGCTAGTTTCTTTCATTCTATCCTAGTAAATTTGTTTCCTAATTAGACCACAAGAATGATCTAAACAAGAAATTATAAAATCATGGTAATATAAAGAGAAAAGTATGAAATTTGGAATCAGGAGACCCATTCTTCAGTCCTGAATTTTCTATATTCTGCTTATAGGCCCTTGAACAAATAATTAAACTTTCTCAATCCCCCATAAAAAAGAATAATAATACCTAATAAAGGTCTTGTATGAGACCAAACAATATAATAAATGTGAAAGCTCCTTGATAACTATAAAGTTCTCTGAACAAAAAACACCTTTGTTCTTACCACTGAAAGACAAATTAGTAAAATAGTGTTAATATAAGCCTTAGGATCAGACACACCTAGATTCAAAATCTGACTCTAAGACTGATGTATAAGTGGCATGGTACATTGAGGTAAACAGAATTCTTAAATTTCCCCCAAGACCTTCAGCCCTAATCCCAGTGACTGGGAATAGATGAGATAACACATCTAGGGAAAAAGGAATTTTGCAGATGTTATTAAGGTTACTAATCCATCAACCTTGAATTAGTAAAATTGGCGATAATGGAGGTGAGTTTAGTATAATCACATGAGCTCTTTAAAAGCAAGTTTTCACTAGCTAGTAGCAGAAGGAGGAGTCAGAGAGATCGGAAGCATGAGGAGGATGTGATGAATAGTTGCTAACTTTGAAGATAATGTAAAAGTTAAAAGGAACTCAGAGAGACATCTAGAAGCAGAAGGCAACCCCTGGCCAACAGCTCACAAGAAAATAGCAACCTCAGTCCTACAACTGCAAGAAGCTTGATTCTGCCAAAAACGTAATTGAGCTTAAAAGTGGATTCCTTCCCCAAGCCTGAGTTATAGCAGTACCCTGCTCTGGGCCTGTGAGACCTTGAGCAGAGAAACCACTTGAGTCTGCCCAAACTACCAATCCACAGAATTGTGAGGAAATAAATGAGTGTTGCTTTAAGTTACTAAGCTTATGTTAATCTGTCAGGACAACAGTAGAAAACCTACACAGGCAAGTTTAAGTGCCTGGTGTGTACTAGAAGAGAAACCTGTGAAAACATTCATCCATTCCTCCTTTTAGAACCCAATCTCCCCAACTTTAATGTGTTCATGAATCACCTAGGGATCCTGTTATAATGTGGATTCTGATTCAGTAGGTCAAGGTAGAGCCTGAGACTGTGCATTACTGGGAAGTTCCCACGTTGTGCTGATGCCAAGTCCACTCATCAAGAATCATACTTGGAGGGCAGGGCTGTGGAGCTCACTTCCACCAGTAGATCTGAACCCTGACTGTACATGAGAATCCCTCGGGGGAAATTTTAAAATGCTCAGAAGCCTGGATTCTGCTTGTAATTTAATTGGTCTTAGGTGGAGCCAGAGGGATCAGTATCTTTTTAAAAGTTCTTAGCATGAGTCTCCTCTGAAGCCAGGGATGAGACGTATTGCCCAAGACTTCTGCTACTCAAAGCATGGTCCCTGGACCAGCAGCACTAGTTTTACCTGGGAGCATGTTAAAAATGCAGATCCCACTCCAGACCTATTCAACTGGAATCACTGGGAGTAAGGTACAAGAATCTGTGCTTTCAGTAGCTCTCCACATGATTCTAATGCTTGCTGGAGTGTGAGAGGCATTGTCTTAGAACAATACTCTAATTTTACAGGTGTAGAAATGAAACCCAGAGAGATTAAATGATTTTCTAAGACGGAAGCTGAAACACTATAGCCTGTGGGCCAAATCTGGCCAGTTTCCATTTGTAAACCAAGTTATATTGGAACAAAAGCCATGCCCATTCGCTTACGTATTATCTATGTCTACTAGTGGCAGAGTGTAGGAGTAACAACAAAGACCAAATGGTTTGCAAAAATGAAAATATTTACAATCTGACCCTTAAAGAAAGAGTTTGCTGGTCCCTGCTCTCAGAATACACTTTAAATTAGTGGGGGGGAAAATGGCAAAATGCCAGTTGTTTTGAGGTAGTAACTGATGCAGATATAGAGGATGCAGAACATTCAGCTAAATAATCACTGGGATCTGTTTTGTCCCTATGTTTTCAGGGTAGGCAGGGCTGTGAGGCCTGATCCTGGTCATTGGTCTGGAGATGGTAAGGGGTCACAGCGAAGACCCTCAGGAGGATGAACACCATCTTGTGAGGAAGGATCAGCCTCAAGTGAGGTCTTTGTAGATATCCAGTCTCCGTCTGGCTAAAGGAGATCATGGTTCTTTAAATTCTTCCTAGAGGCCTCCAGCTTTCACAGCACACCTTGAGTGGACAGTTGGCTGATCTGAAGGTACCATTTTCTTTTAGGGCTGTCAATGCAGTTAACAAAACCCAACATACACTGTGATCCTAATAATTATGCTTGCATTCACACAGTTTTCCAAGTCCAGTAACCCATGATCATCAGGAATCACCTGTGATCAAACAAATCAGCATAAACTTAGCAGCTTGAAAGAGTGCTCATTTATTTCTAACTCTGTAGATCAGAAGTCTGGGGGGCCTTAACTGTGTTCTCAGCTTAGGGTCTCACAGGCCCAAATCAGTGTTGGCAGAGCTGGGCTCCTCCCTAGAGGCTGTAGGGGAGAATCTGCTTCCAACTTCATTGAGTTTACTACAGAGAAGAGAAGGCACTCCAGAGAACTGAAAACTGAACACACCCATGGCCAGTGGCTGCACCAGAGGTGGCAGTAAGACTCTGAGCCACAACCTCTGTAGCAATCAGCCCAAAATGATCAGAACATGATTAATAGCTGACATATTTATTAATTTTTGCCCCCCACTTCCAATTCAGGACAAACCAGAGAAGGTCAAATATGCCCCCAACCAATCACATAGCTTGCCCTGCTCCTAGTTGGCCACCTCCAGCTTCTCCAGGCCAACAACCTCCAATCATGGCACACCTGAAGACGTCCCTTTTGCCCACTGTAAAGCTCTCCCAACCCCCTGCCTGCCTTTGAGTCTGTGCCAAACACCAGTGATGGTGGCTGACTCTTTTGCTACAGCAAGCTCTGAATAAATCACTATCCTTGTTCTCAGTTGGGTGGTCTTTATTTCTGTAGGGCTGTGGGGTATCTTGGAAATTGGGAATTAAGAGAGGAGTTTTGTAGAATTTGACCTTATGCCAGGTGATTGGAGGGACAGTTGAAGGAAACAAAGACAGTTCTAGACTGAATGCTGTTAGGGTGTATGAACAATTCAGTGATTTGGTACCTTGGTAATTTTTAATTAGGAGGCAGGAAGATTAAATTACAGATAAAGTTGCAATCAGTATGAAGTGATAGTCTCTTATTCTCATTAGAAGAGTGTCATGTTTAGTTATTTGGAGGGGGAGTTGCAGGGTGTCCTTGTCTCTATCTTGTTTCACTCACAGTCATGAAGTGGTCTTGTCTGTCTTGTTCCACGATGGCGACAGAGTGGCCTTGTGTAATTATTGCTTATAGTCTGTGAGCATTACTCATGTTCACTGGTGCTATCTGTTAGCTGTCAGCCACTCTTCATGTTCTCATTGTTCACGTGGTACTCTATCACCTACACCAGAGGTCAGCAAATTTTGTCAGTAAATGGAAGACAGCAAATATTTTTGGCTTTGTAGGCTACATACAGTCTCTGTTGCATATTGAGTGCACGCGCGTGAGTGTGTGTGTGTGTGTGTGTTCTCCAATCCTTTAAAAATGTAACAGCTGTTTTATACTCACAGGCCATACAAAAATAGGCAACGGGCTATGGTTTGCCAGCTGCTGACCTGTTAATGCATTACCTTCCACCTGTGCCACACATCACCCTGCCACAGGCAGGAACCATAGTAACAAGAAGATGTTGCATTCCAAAGATTATCGCCACTCCTCTTATCACCAGCAATGGGGTCCGTATTCCTCTTTGACTTTTAAATAATCCAACTCTTCCCAGACGAACTCTCTTATCCACAGTTTCCCCCAAAGCTGAGTTGCAAGTACTTCAGTAGGGAGGGTGATCCATGGAGCAAGGGTGAGGGAAAGCAAAGCTGAGGAGGAGAGTCACCCTAACACTCTAATGATGTGTTCAGAGAGTTGGCCATCACCACAGGCAACCAGTTGTTCAATTCTGCAGACCTTTTTCCCAGAGGAAGAAAGGAGGAAGCGTTTCTCCATTAGCTTCTGACCTCCTCTGGTCACAAGCTGCCCACAGGGAAATAATTCTGGTGCACTTATGAGCACTGAGCAGGTGCTAATGGCCATGCTCCATGCCATGCCAATGGAGAAGACGGCAGCACAAAGCAAAGGCTATGTGTGTAAGCCTGGGGTGAGTATTGTCAGCTATACCGTTGGAAGGTGCTATAACTGGGGCACAACAGATAGCTCAGCAGCCAAGATGAGAGATAACACCTAGTGGATTTGAAGTGGCGCTTGAAGAGGAGCTATATGCCTCCTACTTCCACCATTCCCCCTGAGCCAACTACTACATGAAAGCATCAAGGGGAACCTCCCCCGCTCCAGTGGAATCCCTAGGAAATTCTTCATCATGCTTGTTGGTATGGAAATAGAGGTAAGATCAGGTGCCCTGTGGTCTGACAAATGTTGACATGCATTTTTGTGTGTGAGTTCAGAGAAATTTAGATGATGCACTCCAGAAATCCTCACCTAGTCCTAGTTACTCAGGAATCATATGCTTCATGCATCCACAGCCCTGGCCACTGTACACTGCTGCCCCTCCCCAGTGAAACTCTTGCTCCACTCTTGATCTCCACAGCTCCTCCCATACCTGGTTTTCCTCTCACCTTCCTGGTTTCCACTTCCCTGGCTGTTTCGCATCTGCAAGCATACAGTTGAATTGGAAACGTTGATGTTTCCCAGGAATCTTTCCTAGGTTCTCTTTTTTCTCATTCCAAATGTCCTCCCAGGCGAGTCTGACATGTATGTTTATGCTTTAACCACAACCTGTGGACAGGCTCAAAAATGCATGTCAACATTTGTCAGACCACAGGGCACCTGATCTTACCTCTATTTCCATACCAACAAGCATAATGAAGTCATAACTGTACGTATCTACAAGAATAGGCCTGACCTAGCATGGAGGAAACCTGAACAGCCAGGAAGCATTTTTCCTTAATTATTCCAGCCCCAGAGGAAAGAGGAACAGAAGCATCCAGTATTGAATGAGTCCCTTGACTCCTTCAGCAACCTGTGGCCCAGCCACTATCAGTGATGGAGGCCAACAACCAGCCTCACCTCGGGGCTCTCCTCTGTGAAACAGCCTCAGGAAGGGAGCAACACAGGTCACTCACGGAAGGTGTGAGATTTGGCTTTATTCAGGCATGAGCTAATACAGCTGTGGTGGCCTCCTTTGATCACAGGAGGACTGGGTAAGAAGGTGCCTATGAAGGAAAAATGCATTTTTGCTTTCAATAACAAGAAAATAATTTGGAGGTAGGAAAGACAAAGTGTGTGTTTGTGTGTGTGTGTGTGAGAGAGAGCGCTTTGACAATCTGAATTACTGTCTCAGCTAATACAGGAAAGGCAGGAATGGTGAAAGAGGAAAAGGGAATAAGAGGAAAGACCTCTGTCATTTTATTTTTTTTATTTATTTATTTTTTTTTTTTTTTTTTGAGACGGAGTCTCGCTCTGTCGCCCAGGCTGGAGTGCAGTGGCCGGATCTCAGCTCACTGCAAGCTCCGCCTCCCGGGTTTACACCATTCTCCTGCCTCAGCCTCCCGAGTAGCTGGGACTACAGGCGCCCACCACCGCGCCCGGCTAGTTTTTTGTATTTTTTAGTGGAGACGGGGTTTCACCATGTTAGCCAGGATGGTCTCGATCTCCTGACCTCGTGATCCACCCGTCTCGGCCTCCCAAAGTGCAGGAATTACAGGCTTGAGCCACCGCACCCGGCCTGTCATTTTAGTTTCAAAAATAAGATACACGTCTGTTATGAGCTGAAATGTGTCCCCCCAAATTTGTATGCAGTGCCAGTACCACAGAATGTGACTGTGTTTGGAGATAGGGTGTTTAAAATGGTAGTGAAGGTAAAATGAGGTCCTGTGGCTCTACCCTAACCCAAGTTAGTAAGCAGAGAGTAAGACACACATACACAAGGTGAAGACCATGTGAAGACACAGGGAGATGACAGCCACCTGCACGCCCAGGAGAGGGGACTCCGAAGACACCAACCCTGTAGACGCCATGATGTATTCCAGAACTCCTGGCCTCCAGAACTGCAAGGAAATAAATCTCCGACGTTGAAGCCACCCTGTCTGTGGTACATTGTTATGACAGCCCGAGCAGGCTAATACATCATCTTATCTCAGGGTTCCTCAGATTCAGAGATTACCTTATTTAAAGGGAAATGGTTTGGGTTTCTTTTTATTTTCTACATAGAGGATATATTTCCCTACTGAAGAGTGGCCTGAACAAAGTCTCTGGAAAATCTAATATTGAAAAATTCCAGTTGAGACTTCCCTCCCTAGTTCATCACTCCACAATTTCAGGGACAGTGTGGGGAACTCCTGTTTCCCACCCAGCCCTTGGAACAGGAGCCTCTCTCCCAGCAACAATGGAGCAGACAGAGAGGCTCCTGACCTGCTGCAACCTCCCTGCGTGCAGCTGAGACTCATTATGTCTCTTTATTATAAATAGCACTTATTGCCATGGGTACTTATATAATCTGAAAAACGAACTCTTTTCAAAGGAATGAATTAGAAAGGCAATGTGGAAAAATGTAACAACCAATTACTGCAAGAAACTCCCTTCTTTTTTCTCTTTTTGACTTATCTCATTAAATCGGCAGTTTATATATTGAATCTTCAAATTTTTAAAAAATTAATTATAAGTGCCTGAAGGTATTGAAGTCCTGAACATTTATGAGACTACACAACCAGACAAAAACAAAAGGACGGCTGATTTCCCAGCCAGGCAACTTAATTTCCCAATTATCTTCCTTAGGCAAATTGTGGATCTAAATATAACATCTTATAACCTTTGCCATTTTTCTGCAGGGCTAATGCCTCAATGCCTTCATCTCTCGTTTTCTCTCTTCTGCTCAAGAAAACAAAGTTGGGGGTGGTGTCTGGATGCTTGTCAAATAAGGCGTTTCTACGTTAAAACAGGAACCCACATAATATTACCCAGCTGGTATCAATGAGGGGAAATGGAAGGGCTGGAGCTCTCCATGCTGTGGACCCTGGGAACAAATTAATTAATGCCTTTGGATTTAGACCCTTTAGGCCGCATCTCTGAGCGGACTATGGCTGACTCTCAGGAAGCCCTGCTTGTTATTTCAGGGTGAAGCTAATTCCCAGGCCATGGAGCCTCCACTAAGCAGAGTGTTCATGGCAGCTGATGGCAGCCCAGGGAGCGTCTGGAATTGGCCCATTCCCTGACAAGGACCCCACGCTGCTGGGGGTGAGGATGCGAGCCAGCAGCAACTGAGTGTCGATGACTTCCAGGACCAACCTCCTTTCTCAGCTCAGACCCTGACCTCCAACAGCTTCTTGAAAATGTCCAACTGTACGTCCTTAAAGGATCTTTTCCTTAACAGAGCCATCAAGCCTGGCTCTTCAGTTGTTCTGTGTTCAAATCATTCCTGACCTTCTACAATGAGAGAAACCACTTAGGGTCTGCCAAACCCCTCTGCGTGGTGCCCCAGCCTCTTCTCTCCCCCGGGACCACCTCATCCATGCCTACTATCCAAAACTTCTTCCCTTTCCTC
>NW_012101754.1:353249-376074 GCF_000951045.1 Mandrillus leucophaeus | reverse complement strand
TCCATGCCTACTATCCAAAACTTCTTCCCTTTCCTCATGCTTCGGCGTTGCATTTTGCTTTTGAATCTGTTTTTGCTAACATTGTTTGAATGCATATTTTTGTTCATGCCTCATGTTGTGGGCTGAATTGTGCACCTCCTGCCACCAAAATTTATATGTTGAAGTGCTAACCTCCCAGTATCTCCACACTATGAACTTATTTGGAAGTCAGGTCTTTAATCAAATCAAAGAGTTGATTAAAGCTAAAATGAAGTCATTAGGGTGGACCCCAATTCAACAAAACTTGTGTCCTTAGAAGAAGAGATGAGGACGGACACCCACACACGAAAGACCCTGTGAGGAGATGACAGCCACCTACAAGCCACAGAGAGAGGCCTGAGGAGGATGCAAACCTGCTGACAGCTTGATCTCAGACTTCCAGCCTCCAGAACCGTGAGAAAATAAACCTCTGTTGTCCAAGCCACCCAGGCCATGCTGCTTCGTTACGGCAACCCTGGCAAACCAATCCACATCAACACCCTTGTAAGACATAACTTCTGATTTTTCCTTTTTTTTTTTTTTGCACTCCTATTTTAACTATGTTTAAGGGAAAACTCCTCCACAATGCCTTCATCCCTTGGAACCAAGGGCAATATTGAGAATATTTGAAAACATTTACAGTATGGGCAGTTCAACCAGAATAGACTGCAGTTACAGTGATGGAGTCAACATTACCCAGCTACTAATAAATGATGAGTAAGACAAGGGGTTCCTATCCATGCAACTGGGCAGCTGTGGCTGCCCCCATAGCTGTCTTCCTCTAGTGGGAAACAGGCATCCTCATTCACTCACTTCAGTAGGTGCTGGAAACCTCCACATCACCCTTGATTCCTCCCTCTCCCTTGCATTATTTTTGATCACTCATTACTGACCCTATTTTGAATGTTCCCACATTACTCCTATTTAACTTCAGTTTATTCTGTCTTGCCTGCACCCTGCAATGGCTTACTAACTGGCTCTCTCTTCCATCCCATTCAACCTTAGCACTCATTCTAGAGCTATCATGCCAAAGGACAGTCCCAATAGAATTATCTCCCACCTCAAAATCACAGTAAGCAGTTTCCGGTTGCACAGCCCCAAAAAAGGTAAGAGTCTGCCAATCTACCTTTCAGGATCATCCACAAGCTGAGACCAGCTCACCTCTTATTCAATTTATTCATTCCATAAGTATTTATGCAACTCCACTAAGTAACATGTACTAGGATGAATGAGACATAGCCCTTGGTTCCTCATATGGTAACGTGGTAATGGAATAGGAAGGAAATTATAACACAGCATAACTGCTGTGATTGGGATAAGTGCAGCATGCTCTGGGGACAGATAAGAGAGGCATCCTCCTGAACTCAGTGATAACACCTGAGCTTGTTCCCAAGGAACCAGAAAAACGGGGCATTTGACCAGAGGGAAGGAGGACATCTCAAGGCAGAGAGCACAGTTTCAACAAAGGCCAAGCACATTATCACTTTTGGTAACTGCAGAAGATTTAGTAAGGTTGTAGGGTCAACTTCAAGGGGAAGAACGATAAGACCTAGACCCGGAGAGGCAAGCAGGAGCCCCTCCCAAAGGGCCCTGTTCCTGCTGAAATACTGTGAGCAGTTGTAATGCAGTGGCAATATTTGTTTATCTAAACATAGAAAAGGGACAGTAAAAATATGATATTATAATTTTATGGGACTGCCATCATTTATGCAGTCCCTCATTGACCAAAACATCCTTATGCAGCACATGACTATTTGTGCTTCCTGGCATGCTTTACTGAGAGAGTGGTTCCAGCTCCTGTGGTTTAGTCAAAGCTTTTACATGGGATCACCAGTTACCTTAACAACGGATCACCAGTTACCTTAACAGAGGTCTCCTTTTCCAGGCCGATGACTCTACTGACTAGACAACCACGTAGGACAAGCCCCAAAGCCCTCCACTGTCTGCATGAAAGTGCCTGAGGCAGAAGGAGATGTTTCTCCTTATTTCCCTCCTTAGGGGAAAAGAAGAGTAACCCTTGTTTTTCGATATCAAGCAGTGGGAACAAAAGATTTTCTTGTAACTGCTTGGGAATGATGGTTTTTAATCCCCTGGAAGCTTTGAAACTTGCAAAAGCCCTATGTCCACACCCAGAAAACCTCCTAGGTCTAACAGCTAGAAGAAAACAATGCAGCTCTTATGGGAAATTTAGCAAAACCTTTGCCAGATGCTTAACACTCTTGTGACTGGAGAGAGTTGGACCTGCCAGCACCCAGGGGTGCCCTGTTGTTTTGATTGGAAGTTGTTCTCTTAAGATCTGGGGTGCTGTCTGATTGGGCCCTTTCCCTGGGCCAAAGAGGCAGTCATGGAGACCATGCAATCCCCAATGGCCCCTCTGCACGGTGGGAAGTAGAGCTTCTTCTTTGTATTTGGTGACAGGGTGGCACTGCAGGATTTGGGGTAAGAAAGTGCTTTGTAATATCCTAGAAGAATCAGTGAGATCCAAATGGAGGCTGCCTGCTTGCATTCAAGACAGCCCTCCAAAGTGGTTCCTCCCGGTGTATTGTGTGTTGTTCCAGACTTTCGCAAGGGATAGGGCTCCTGGGGCAAGATGGCATCTCCCTTCTCAGCAAGCCAACCCCAACCCCACGCTGCTGGGGCAGCAGTGAGTTCAGCCATTGAATCATAGGCACCTGCTTTAGAGGGTGAAGCGCTACCACCATTTCAGCCTGCGAAAGCCATTTCCTAGCCATTGCCTAGGATCCCCATGGCATTAATGACTGATGACCAACATTATTTATTAATGCTCTCTTTCACATGCTGCCTTCTGGACTATTTTGTATATTCAGTCCTCATTTCCTCTTTTAGTCCTCAGGACTTAGCATTTTCATAAATTTCTTACCATCCAAGATGAGAGGAACATCAGAACTCCTGCTCGCTAATGAGTAGCAGACTGTGTAGAGGTGAGCAACGGTTGGCCTCTACTAATTGCACATCGGAGATCACCGAGGCATCCCCAGAGCTTGAGAAGTTAGCTTGCAAAGGAAAACAAAGGTCAGCAGCCTTTTGTGGTTGTTGTTTCACTAATTCTCTTCTACCTACTGAGAAACAGGACTTTGAATGTTCCAAGACATCACGAGGGACCTAGCTTCCTGCCACCTAGTTGGTCCTGAAGAGACAGTATGAAATCCGCTTTGGAAATGGTATGTATTTTGGATACAGCCAGATCTGATATTGTTAACAGATAGGAGGGCCAACCAACGTGGAAGCATAGTTTTGGCCTCAATATCAAAGAACTTAAAGAAACAAACAATACAACATTAACACCCTTTTTTCTTTAGAGAAGAGCATAGAGAAAATTACAGAAGCTCTGTTCTTGTTGTCTGATTTGAATCTTCTTTTTGGCTCTTTTTTTGGCCTTTCCCAGACTTCTCTGGGAAACACACTGCTGTTATTGTTCAATTACATGATTGCTTCCTTGTTAGATTCATGATTATGACTAAATATTAATGCGTTCCTTTTGGAGGTTGATGCAGTGGTTCTCCAGTGAAACTCACAAGCAGAGTTAATGTCCATCCAAAATCCCTTTAAGAATTTAGATGTGCATACACCCCCAAGGTTCCTGATTTTTCTCTCTGGTTCTCAGGAAAACAGGTTCTTTGCCATACACACATTGTCTAAAGGCTTTGTCAGCATAACCACATTTTGAATGCAGGTAACAGAAATTATTTTGGCATATTCTTCACCTGTAGCTCATGTATTCCTGGGTAATGATATTTCTAGTACTTTATTCTTGTGCAAGAGCTATAGCTCCTTGCTTCCCCCAGCAGATAGACAGATGCAGTTTTATTAGGCGTGGGCCTTAAAAAATATATTTATATATATATTTGAAGGGATGCTCACTCCACACATAATATTTCAGAGACAACCAACATCATTACATGTGAAATGCCAGCAGAAGAATCCAGGACTTCGAGTCAAGAGACTACAGAGCGGAGAAGCAGTTGAAAAAGCAATTCCAAAACTTGACACTGTGAAAAAACAAAAATCTGCCAGATGACAATTCTGTATAAAAGTAGCCACACACACATAGAATTGTACATCATGTTGAGACATAGGACAAATTTAAATTAAGCGAGAAGAAAAGCCAAAGCACATTTGGGAAATACACAGGCCTCAGGGTTTGGGGGGATATTGGGGAGGGCTGTTGCTAGTGGGGGTTTGTTTTTTGGTTGTTTGTGTTTTTTAAAAAATTAGAAAGTCAACTGTGGAAAGAGTCACAGATGCAAAGAGAAGTGTGATCAAGATAAGAATTTTAAGAAGGTAAAAGAAACTTCAGACACAGAAGGACTTTAAAAGAATCAAACAGTTGAATATTTCTTTGGCCAGATCAAACTAGAGGCTGCAGATTTTAGAGACTGGCTGAATAGAATCAACTTTGGGTTTGTGTTTAGTTTGGGAGGTGTTTGTGGTGAAGGGTGGAGTTTGAGATTAATTATATATATGAGCCAAGTCCAATATCGATGTCACACCAAATTTTACACTCCATGTTGATGTCTACCCCAGCAGACAAACATTATTAAATTCAATATATGCCACTCACCAGAGACATGGCTCCTCAATTCTGTTGAGAAATGAGTATCTCCCTCTTTCTTACTTCCCTTGCTCCTTTGCAAGCTCTTTTTTTGGCCTTTCTGTTATAGTAATTTATGCCCAGATTCTGTCCAGGTGAGCCAGTTTCCTGAGATCGCTGAAGAATCGTCTCGATGAGAAAAGCTGCAGATCATTTTATCGGATCATGTTTAGCTCAGCTTAACTTAAAGCAGGGCTAAAAAGCCATAACTCCAAACTGGGGCTTCCCGAACCCCTCTCACTCTATGATGAAGCACCACACACCCACTTCTCGGCCTCCTTTCCTGAGGGACACCCCCCAAAACAGCCAATATTTCTCATTTCAAATTCTATATAAGCTTCCTGCACCCCCTTGATATATAGGAGCTATGAAGATACAGGACTTTAATGCTTTTGAAACATACATTTATACTTATTATCCTTAATAAAAAGCAACAAGTTATCAACTGTTTTGTTCTCTGAGTTGATCTGCCAGCCTATAACCAGTTTCTAAATGCTCCTAGATGTACTGTACCTCCGCAAGTCACACTGTGGTAAGCAAATGAAATGCATGACACAGTTTTACATAACATTCATATGCAAAAAGATGAATGCATCTCTTCCAAATACATAATAGGCTGTTCTAATAAAACACTGGGGAATTTAAATGTATTACACAATAGCAATTCCAAATCCAATAAAAAAGAAAAGTGGATACATTGTCTTGAACTAATAAGCAAAATAGAATTTAAAATTTTTAGTGTTATTTTTGTACAAAACAAGAGTTGGGTTTTTTTTTTTTTCTTCATCTCCCACAATAGAGTACAAAGAATGACAAATCGTTTGATTCTGCATAAAGCTTGGAAATAGAGTATTAATCTTAGGTTGATGTAAAATATATCATATAATGTAAAACAGCATATTGTAGAGAAGAAATGGGACTGTATATGGTTACAAAATCTGAATACTTGTGTAGTGTCATGCTCACAGGGGTACCAAATGTGATAAGTAAACAGTCATGTTATTTTTCAAAAAGAAGTGATAGATTTCCTTTCCCAGCCATATGGGAAATTAGTTTTGGAGGGAGTGTTAAAACATACCCCAAACTTGCCTCCAGACATAGCCAACCACCCAATCTTTGCTCTTTGCTGGGTTTTATTTTAGCTTTGTTTTTGTTGTGTTATATTTCCTGAGCATCATTCTACACGTTCTCTATTTTCATAATCGTTACTATCTATCTTCTGTTATCAGGCAAGCAAATTATGCCATATACTGGATCAAATGGAAGAAAATATTAATTTTGACCCCTGTCTCACAGCATAAGTGAAAATCAATTCCTGTTAGATATTAGATCCAAATGTGAGAGGTAAACTTTAAAGTTCTAGAAGACATCGTAAGAGAATATTTATATGATGTTGAAGTAGACCAGATTTCTTAAATAGGTGCTAAAACCACTAACCGTAAAGAAAAATATTAATACTTAACTATATTAAAATTAGATACTTCTGTATATGAAGAGTCAACATGAAGTAAATTTAAAAATATAAGCAGGAGAAAGTACTTTCAATACATATAACTGCCAAAGGACTTAAATCCTGCCTATTTAAAGTATCAATAAAAAGGGAAAAAAATAAGTAGTAGAAAGTTGAACCAAAGGCTTAAATAGACACCTCACAAGAGAGGGTATACAAGTCACCAGGAAACATGAAAAGATATTCTACGTCATTAGGAAAATGAAAATTAAAACTTCAATGAGATGTCACTCCACACTTGTTAGAATGAATAAAATTCCAAAAGACTGAGAATACCAAATGTTGACAAGAACATTGAGTAACTGGAACTCTCATGTAATGTTGGTGGGATTCTATAATACAGCTTCTTTTGAAAACTCTTAGATAGTATATGACCGTGTGTGTACCTCTAGGATCTAGCAATTCCACCTCTGGGAATGTATATACATGTGCAATAAATGACATGTCCATCAACATTAGAATAAATTATAAAATTGTTGCATATTCATACAGTAGAATACAACAATGAAAACATGCTACATTCAACTATGTTGATGATCTCAAAAACAAAAGTAGATGTACACACAAAATTACATACTAATCAATTGCAAAGACAAGCAAAGTTACCTGTGGCATTAGAAATCAGGATTGTGGTTACCTTTGCAAGAATAGTAACTAAAAGGGAGTATGAGGTGGGGCATGGTGGCTCACACCTGTAATCCCAACACTTCGGGAAGCCAAGATGGGAGAATCTCTTGAGCCCAGGAGTTCAAGACCAGCCTGGGCAACACGGTGAGACCTCGTCTCTACAAAATGATAATAACTAAAAATAAAATAAAAAGGAGTATGAGGAGGGCTCTGGTTGCTAACATTCTGCTTTTTTTCATAAGTTGTAGGCACATGGATGTATTCCCTTTATGAAAATTCATCAAACTGGGCTCTTAAAGCCTGGCTACTTTTCTATATATACACTATACTTCAAAAAAATCTTTTATTAACATATTAAGAATGGCATGGCAACTATGAGCCCTCCTGGGTTGTCAATCCTCCCACCTCAGCTTCCTGAGTAGCTGGGACTAAGGAATACATCACCATACTCATATTTAAAACGAAGAAGGTTGATTCCCACAACTGCAGACTAATTATATTGATATTTGATTTCAGGGGAAAAATAGTAAATCGGGTGAAAATCGCTTCTATATCATAAAATGCCTTTAAGCCAAGCTATTTTCTAATAGAGCTTGTATATGTTTCTATAGACCATCCCATTTTGAATGGCATTATAATGCCAAAACCAGCTAATTTTAAGAAAACAAATTAAATTAGTTAAACTATTTTTCTGATACGGCTTGTGTATGTTTCTATATACTGCCCTGTTTTAATAGAATTATGAAGCCAAAAACTAGTAATAGTAAGGAAAAGAATTAAATGAGAATTAATTTATACAACAGGGTGCAATTAATTCTAAACTGCTATAATATATTAACTCACCAGGAAGGAACATCAGGAGTAACCCAGACCTGCTGAGAGAGTGAGGGTATCAGAATGCCACAGTCAGTTTTATGCCTGCCAAGTCTGTATCATTGCTAACCAAACTCAAATACAGTTACTTTGAATATCTGCTCCATTTTCTCCATGTTTCTTTCTTTTATTAGTTGCAGGATAACTAGTTAAAAAAAAAAAAAAAAAAAAAAAAAGATGCAGTTGTCTAATGAGGTATCTCATACCTTTTGTGATGTAAAACTTTCAGGAAGGAAAATTCAGGACACATTACTCAGGATAGTTGATTGACTTAGACTGAAGATAAGGGAACACCGTAGCCTCACCCCTCTCTTTCTTACTAAGAAAAAAACAGATAACCAATAGAATATTGGATGGGAGACTTAACTAGGACTTCACAAAAGACATGGTGGAGGTGTAACAGCTGCAGTATTCAAGCGTTCCCAGGAAAGGGACATTAAGAAGCAGTGGGACTTGGCAAGAGGTTAGACCAGGGCCAATGAAGGAAACTGCACCTAGAAATCTAGCCTATGGACTTTAGACGATGTATGATATTGACAGCTTTCTTTTTTGCGTTTCTAATTTCCTTATACCATCCTCAAGCCTCCACTGGGGAAGTAGGGTAGTAAGAAAGCTGCTAGAGAGTAGAGACAACTAGAAGCAGCAGCTTGACAGGAATTGAGCCAGTTGGACATTTGCAGCTACAGAAAGCGAGCCAGTCCTGAGGCCCTTCAGCAGACTGTAGAAGAGAGGATGACTTCCCCACTGTGATGGTTAACACTGAGCGTCCACTTGATTGGACTGAAGGATGCAAAGTGTTGATCCTGGGTGTGTCTGTGAGGGTGTTGCCAAAGGAGATTAACATTTGAGTCAGCGGGCTGGGGAAGGCAGACCCACCCTTCATCTGGGTGGGCACCATCTAAGCAGCTGTGAGCAAATATAAAGCAGGCAGAAAAACATGAAAAGGCGAGACTGGCCTAGCCTCCCAGCCTACATCTTTGTCCCATGCTGGATGCTTCCTGCCCTGGAACATTGGACTCCAAGTTCTTCAGTTTTGGAACTCGGACTGGCTCTCGTTGCTCCTCAGCCTGCAGGTGGCCTATTGTGGGACTTTGTGATTGTGTAAGTTAATACTTAATAAACTCCCCTTTGTATATCTATATCTATCCTATTAGTTCTGTCCCTCTAGAGAACCCTGACTAATCTACCTACCCAATGGGACAGAGCTCATATTTGACTCTCCACATATTAAATAGAAGCATTTAGGGAGGTGGGGTCTACACATGGAAAGAATCTTGCACACAGTAGGTACCCCAAAATAAGTAGCTATTATTATTATCATCTAGTTTATGCTACAAAAGCATCAGGAAAGCCTCTGCAATACTGTTGAAAATCAAACAGTCTATGGCCAGTTAGGAACTGGTCTGTACAGCAGGTGAGTGGTGGGCGAGCAAATGTTACCATCTGAGCCCCACCTCCTGTGAGATCAGTGGCAGCATTTGATTCTCATAGGAGTGTCAGCCCTATTGTGAGCTGTGCATGTGAAGGATCTATTCTGTGCCCTCCTTATGAGAATCTAATCCATCTCCCCACCACCCCTGTCTGTGGAAAACTTGTCTTCCAGGAAATCAGTCCCTGGTGCCAAAAAGGTTGAGGACCGCTGGTCTACAGGAACATACACAATCTCTATTAGAAAAATAACTTGAATTCGAGGTACCCTGCAATACGGAAATTATGATATCACAACTATGGGAAGTCACTGTTTGAAAAGTAAGACATTAGTGCAAAAGTAATGATTTCTAAGAAAAGTTTGGAAGATTTTGTCAGTAAAGAAAATGCAGATAGAGACTGGGAAGAATTTCAGAAGAAGATTCACCTACAAATAGTCAGGGTTGTGGAAAATTGCATGTCATTAGAGATTCTGCTCTATGAATTTTCTTTCATGTTCATTTTCCCTTCATAGGAGGGATGCGAGTGTCAAATGAAGTATGTGATATCTTTTGCACTGTGAAACTGTCAGGAAAAAAATTTAAGATGTGTTACCAAAGCACATAAAATTCAAGCTTTTAGGCCAGGCACAGTGGCTCGCGCCTATAATCCCAGCACTTTGGGAGGCTGAGGCAGGCAGATCACCTTAGGTCGGGAGTTTGAGACCAGCCTGACCAAGATGGAGAAACCCTGTATTTAGTATTTTCTACTAAAAATACAAAATTAGCCAGGTGTGTTGGCGCATGCCTGTAGTCCCAGCTACTCAGGAGGCTGAGGCAGGAGAATTGCTTGAACGCATGAGGTGGAGGTTGCAGTGAGCAGAGATCGTGCCATTGCACTCCAGCCTGGGCAACAAGAGCAAAACTGAATCTCAAAAAAAAAAAAAAACAAAACAAAACAAAAATCAAGCTTTTAATAGATCTACTAAAGTATAAAATTTCATCTATGCAGACACAAATACCGTATTTTACATATGGCATATTATTCATTGTTATGGAGTAAAATAGGTACATTAAACAACACAAGGCCATGGGCACAAGATGAGTAAAAATACATACAATATACTACATGGTGCTTAAGAGGTAAGCTTTATATAAGATGCACAAAATGAGGAACAATTCTGGTGAGCTGCACTCGGCTGTACTTAGATGAGCTCTACAGGACAGCAGAGGCAATGAGAGGTGTCTTAGTCCATTTGTGTTGCTATAATAGAATACCTGAGACTAGGGAATTTATAATAAACAAAAATGTATTGGCTCATGTTTCTGGAGGCTGGGAAGTCCAAGATGAAGGGGCAGGCATTTGGTGAGGGTCTTCCTGCTGCATCATTCATGGCAGAAGGCAACAGAATGAGAAAATGAAAAGGAGGCTAAAGTCATCTTCTATAAGGAATCTACTCCTATGATAACAGCATTAATACACTCAAGAGGTCACAGCCTTCATGGCTAATCATTTCTCATTAGGACCCACCTCCCAACATTGTTGCATTAGGAATAAAGTTTCCAACACATGGTTTTTGGGGGATATATTCAAATTATAGCAAGAGATTACTGTCCAACTGGATGGAAGGGCAAAGCTAGTAAATGTGGCTAGATGAGGCTGACACTTATAACTGGGAAGCATATAATGAATGCTTAAAACATTGGGGATGGGGCAAATGAGTAAGTCTAGAGGAGCTGACTGGAGTTACCATCCAAGTGAGAAATATCAGCATTAAGGGTGAGCTCAGTTTCCATCTTTTTTTTACCTGATCCATGAAAGCAATGTGGACTTGTAAAACCAACCCAAGCAAAAAATTTATTGATATGGCTTGAGTTTGAGTCTTTTCAAGAGTTCCCTGTGCCATCTGGCACCACTGAAAGCCTCATGTTAGAGTGGGGTGCACTCCTCCATTAGTGGCACAGGTGATGAGCATGCAGTGAGGTCTGCTCTGCTGCGAAGGTCAGTGACGTGCTGAGCTACACAAGATGCCCATGTCTGTAGCGTAGGCTCCAACGTGTATCCTTAGGCATGTGTGGGGCCCTTCTTTCTATACACTGAGGTGTTGCACTGCCTGCCCACTGAGATGCTTCATGTCAAATCAACATCTCCTTCATTACACGGCTTGGAAGCCCTGTTTTCCACACTCATGATTTACATCACTACTTCCTTAATGAAAGGTCCACTATAGCTCATGGAATCCTGCATCATGCTTTCCATGAACAAATTACTTGGGGTAGGCCAGTCTCTTGAAATTCGTACTTAGCAGAGATTTGTCCAAGTGCCTTTTAAAATATTTCTAAAATATTCATTGGTAACATGTTTTTAAATAATCAGCCTATATAAATCCCTCACTGACTCATTATTATAATAGTACTTATTATGGCAATTTCTAATTTGTCTCCTGAGATAATTTTAGTTTTCATATTTCTATTATAAATATTGTGAATAGCACCTATTATCATCATTCTGTACTGTGGCCTTTATTACACACAACACAAAAAATTACACACAGACCTTCAAGCAAATCCAGAGTTTAGAAAAGCAAACTAAAAACATTCCTTTTATTTGCTAGAACAGTCTAGGTCTGAGAGAGAGAGAGAGAGAGAAAGAGAGAGAGAGAAACCTCGGACAAGTTCTCACCCATAGGAATTTGTTCTGGGGTTGCACCAGGTTGGCCTACATCCCTGAAGATACAGAAAGCAAAGGAAGAATTTGCCTCTAAGTATTAAGAGTGCATTTTTGTTTGAATGGGTCTGAGTTTGGGATAGAAACAATGATAGCACAAGCAGTAATCTGTAATAGTAAAGATTAAAATAAAGAGGTATTGGACTCTTACTTAGATTTTGCTCTGGTTCATTCAACAAGTATTTCCTAGAAATCTTTGTGTCTGGGGTAAGCGTAAGGACTTCAAAATGAATGAAGCCTAATCTCCACCCTTCAGAGAATAAAAAGACAGTGGGGGTAAGAAGGGAGAGCAGACATATAGACTTTATGGTTGCACAGGAAGCCTAAGTGTACATGTACATTGCTTAGTGTAAATTAATTGCAATGCAATGAGAATAGAGTGAAGAGAAGCAAGCTTCTATGGCACCAACTTCATAGTGTTTTTATCAAATAGCCATAATCCATTCTTAATTACAGCTGGATAGACTACAGAATTCACAACCAGTCCATATGATCCTGTTCAAGATGGCAGACTGAGTGCAGACATGTACGTCCACTTCTTCCCAAGACTTCCTTAAGATGTTAATAAAGCAATGTGGTTTTTATTAACTACATACTCCCAAATTAATTAAATATGGACAGCCTAAAACTAGAGATGAAACAAATTTCTAGAAGACAGAAATAGGTGCAGAGAAGGCTACAGCTGAGGAGGAAGCCAGACTCTGGTGGGACCTCAGTACAGCTCTGTCAGGATGATAGATGGGAGGAATGTTAATTAATAGTCTACATCTGAAATGCCTGAAGCCCACAACTCCATGTACAGATTGTCCTGCAAGACAGATGTTGAATCATGAAGAAAGCAGCAAGTTTTTTTTCTTTAAAGAAATAGACAAACTATCAAGTGATAATTATAATACTTAATGTAGGGTTTTGACATCCTGGAGCACAGCCCCCCGACATTCCAGCATTAGGGTAATCCTAAGTTTAATCACTAGGTTCTCTAAAATAAAATCCTGCTACTTTACAAATGCCACCAGGGAAACCTCAGTCTGAATAGACTCGGAAAGCAAGAACCACCAAAAACCTGAAGAAAGCCTGCAGCATGACAATGACCGTGACAAATTATGCAGAAAAGCTAATCCCAGGAGGAAAGGAGGGGGACTTGCAAAAATGGCTAATTAATGAGAATTAATATTAATATGAGAGTTGATATGATGATGTATTACATCCAGAGAAGCAAGAGGAGAAGAGGAGCAAAAGAGGAAGGAAAAGGATAGGAAGAGAGAAGGATGTCTCATGAAAAAAGAACAATCACTTCAAAATCATGCTACTTTTTAATTCTCATATTAATTGCCTTCTATCTGGACCATGCCTACTTCTGTTTTGTTTGCGTTAGTGGAGAATAAGAAAGTTGAATCCATTTGAACATTTTTCCTTAAGTTGTATGGGGATCGTCACACTGGAACCAGAGAAGGAAGTGTAATCAAAAGAAGCTACTTGGTTCTCAATTTTCAGTAAGCAATGTTTGTATAATCATCTTAACAGAAATTCTGCATGTTCATTCAACACATGTTTATTGACTCCCTACTATGTGCCAGGCTTGTGTAGGCGTATGGACTACAGCAGTGAATAAGACAGGAAACAAACAAGCCTTCCCATTGTACGCTACATTCTAGAGGAGATCCATAATATATTGTAGATAATCATTAGGTAAGTGTTGTAGGGTTAAGTACATTGGGGAAATGCTAGAACAGGCAAAGAGGGATAGGGCGTGAGTTGTGAAGCAAGGTGCAGAGGGGCCAATGAAAGTAGGTGAAAAGATGTCATCCGAGGAAGACTTGAATGTGGCGAGGAGGTAGCCATCCGAAGGCCATGAACAGCCTTTTGACGAGAAGGCTATTTGCCTACCAAAAGGGTAAAGGAGTCTGTCCCAGAGCAAATGAGTGAGAGAGTGGGAAGGTGGGAGGGAAGTTGAGTGGGAGGAGGTGGGCGGGTTGTGTGGGGCTTTACAGGTCCTTAGACGGACTTTGGCTCTTACTTTGAGTGAATGGTGGACATTGCAGGGAATGGGGCCGGATGAGCAATGCGATCTCTAACAACATCATTCAGGCTGCTGCAATGAGAACAAGTTAGAAGTGGCAAAGGTGGAAGCAGAGAGACCAGTTAGGAGGCTATTGCAGTTTATTGTTTTTTAATCATTCTATATCCAAACACGGGAGGCTTAATCCATGTTAAAACCCAGATCGTCAACATTAGCAGCCTGGGAATATTAAAGTCAATGCAGAACTCAAAAAGGTGGGAGCTCGGGATGGGGCGGAGAAGACTGAGATCAGTCAGTGCCTTTAAAAGACACTGCCTTTCATTATCAGCTCTTTTATGCTTTCCAGTTTTTAAATTAGACATATGGATAATCAATTTTTAAATTGTAGGTTAAATATGCCAATTTCAGTCTAGAAAGTAGTCAAGATAAATACCGTATCACTTATAATCAAGTTGCTTCTTGTTGGCATTTGGGGCAGAACTTACTCCCTCATAGTGGCTTTCTAAATTATTTTAAAACATCTATTTTATCATCTCTTTCAGTCATATGAACATTTTCTGCCGTCTTCATTTACACATCTGCAGCACCCGGTATTAAACAGCCAACATTATGGTGCAAGACAAGGAGCTTGCTGGATTTAAATATTCAGCATGGGGAATGGTAGGAAAAATTGCAGAAGATTCCAAGCTCTGCCACTTAAGAAGGATGTGTCTCGGAACAGATATTCCTGAGCACCTTCCTGCATATCCCTGAGAACTGGTACAACTGGCCCAAGATAAGTGTTAAAACTGAGGGTTGTTTTGAGTGCTTAATAAGTCAATAGATGTGGAACACTTTGTAAAATAAAAGTTGCTAAATATTTTTAGTATTATATAGTTGATATTTCATAATCATTAATCATTAATGCTTTGCACAGTGCTCCATAAATTCTACATATTTTACTTCGTCTTCATTCCTTATAATAATTGTTAGTGAAGGTGTGCTATTAAGTAAAACAGCAACCACCCTGAACTTTGATTCAGATGTGACAGGTGGCTGGTCCCATACATCACTTTGTGATATTTTAAATCTAATTTCTTCATCTTCCAGTTTCAGGTCAACATAATTTCTACAATGAATTCTTCAGAGTCAAAGAAAACATTTTAAAGAACTTTACTCTTTTCCTATGCAAAGTTGGTCTTATGAAAATGACTTTGCTCTTATCATATAACTTGCATGCTGGATTTTATCACATGGTGTTTTGGCGTCTATTTGAAATTTAAAGGAAATTATTTCATTCACCATGAAATGTCTCTGCATACATCTCATATAAGAGGCTCCCTAGAATTAAAATACATGTGTGAAAAGAATAATTGCTCCTTCCAACACCCTAGTCATTCATAATATCAGGTCACTGAATGTTTAGAAACCAAGTTGTAACTAGCTTGCAATCATATGATCTTTGGCATGGCTGACAACAGGCCTTTTAACTACATATCCTACAATAAACAAGAAAGCAGGCCTCATATGTTCCCTAAAACTTTATTATGGTGCTAACCTTTCAACAAGAAATGGCATTTTGCAAATGCCACATGCATTTTAACTCTTGTTCCAGTTACTGATGGCAAGAATGACCTACCAACAAAGATAGAGGATAAAGAGTCTCATCATTACCCATATACTAACCACAGTCATTCGAGGTCATTGCAACACCATTTTTCACTCAGGAAAATGCCATTTTATTTGTCAAATTGCTTTAAGAAATATTACTTTCTATTACTACCAGAGAACTGGAGTGTCCTGGGAGAGTTTAAGTTATAAAGTCCTATAGGGACTTTATTTCCAGTATCTTCCTGTATCTCTTTTGTTAAATTTTCTCTTTTCAGGTTGATCAGCAGGAACTGCTCTAAATGTCCAAGCCCAGATTCACATACGAGTGAAGGAAGAAAGGAGAATTTTTTTTCTCCTCTAATATATCTTCGAAATATCTGCAGAGATTCTAAAAAGAGGGAAAATCTTCTTGTCTATTCTAGTCTGAAGAACAATCTACAGGCAAGAAAATCTACTCCCCTGGACTATGCAGATTCGTAAGGATGTAATTAGCATAATGAATAGGTTCAAAAGACTCTTGCTGAATCGTTCAAATTAGCCAAACCAACTCTGACCACTAAACCGGATGATAGTTGAAGCTTCTAATGTGGTCAGCATTCGGAACTGCCAAGGGTTCAAGTCCAAGGGCCCAGTTTTAATAAATACTCTAGCAAATGTATTTATGTTTTATTCATCAAACACCAATTGAGATGTAAATATTTATGTCAACCATGACCATAGGTTGTAGGAACAACAGTGAACAAGACACCAAGTCATTGCCAAGTCAGTTCCCATTCCTGATGGGGCGTAGAGATCAATAAGGGAGAGCAAGGGGCTTTGGGGTGTTTCGTGTAAGGGGATGTTGTCATTTTACACATGGTGGTCACAGATGTCCTCTGAGATAAAATGACACTTCAGTAAAGACCCAAAGGAAGGGAGAAAGTTAGCCATGTGAATGATGAATTCAGAGCAGACATCTCTCTTGCCTCCTTACTTATCTTTAAAAGCAAAGTTTCTGTCACTTTTGTTTATATTATTTTGATAGGGAAAATAGAGGATAAGCTAAAATAATTATTATTTTTCTTCTACTGCATCCATTTTTAAATTTCAGAAGCTAATTGCCTATTTCCATCTTCTCACTTCTGCTAAGTCACCTTATGATTCATCACACACAGAAAACGTCAACGACAATCTCGGTCCTTGAGAGGACAGGCCGTTAGGATCAACTCAGCGACTGCGTGCTGTGCTCCAACAAAAGGCTGGATGAGAAATGCATGAGTGGGACATGAGAACTTACTGCATTTTCTTCATGCTTTCCTTGAAGCCTCTTGCCATAGATGATCCATTTAGTTGAATCTCCACACTACACATGCATCATAGAACCAGGGATGACAGCCAGCAACACTTCTAGGGGCCAGGACAAGTTTTCATTTCTTTTAAAACGAGAAGAAAAAAATGAAACTTGAGTTTTTTCAAGAGTCTTCATTTGGACACTTAGTTCTGATTTCGTGATCCTCTTCCTTTCTAATAGAAGCATTTAGGATACAGCCATCTTTCCAGTTACAATTTTGACTGCATCCCATGAGTTCTGTTCTGTAACACTGGTGCTATCATTCACTTCCAGATATTTTTAGATTTTCATAATGGACTCTGCTTCGACCCTTGAGATACTTAAAATTGTGTTTTAAAATTTTAAATTATGGATAAGGATTAATATTTTATATGGCTTTCTAATTTGATTGCACTGTGGTATGACTACACTGAGGAAACATGGTATGTTTGATATTAGTTTTTGGCATTTATTAAAATTTGCTCTAGTGTCACTATTTAGGAAATTGTTTAATGTGTCATGAACATTCAAGAATTCTTTACATGTTGGGAACAAGGATGTGTATCTATTATATCAAGCTTTCAAATTTTAATCTCCTATATCCTGTCTAATATTTTTGTTTATACTATGCATTACTCAGCGCGACATGTCAAATCCCTCTCATCATGACTGTAGATCTGTCCATTTCCAAATGTAATTTAAAATGTTTGCATCATATAGATCCAAGTGGTAACATGGGGGAACACAGGTTTAGAATTCTAGTATCTTACTAGAAATTTTTCTTTTTTTCTCTTTGTATAGTGATTGTCTGTATCCTAAATTTTGTTTTATCATTAAAGTCTGTGTGGTCTGGCATTAACACTGCCAGTCACTCCAGCTTTCTTTTGGTTTATATTTTCCTGAAATACTGTTCTCAGTTTCAACCCAACTTTTTCCTATTCCATATTTTAGGATTAATTCTCACAAATAGCAGTCATAGTTAACTCAAAACAAAACTATTATTCACTGGTTATTCTGTGCCAAGTACAGTTCTAGGCAAAGGGAGAACAGAAGTGAACTAAACAAAGTCCCTGCAATCAAGGAGTTTACAGTCTATGGGGGCAGTCAGAGGGCAGGAGAGGAAGAAAGACAATAACTAACAAGGTAATACAAGAGGTATGAAGAAAAACAAATTAGAGTAAGAGGGTACGGGGAAGTGGGAGGGAGTACTGTTTTGTGGAGGGTAGTCAGTGAAGAATTTGCAGATACAGTGGTATTTGAGAAGCCAGGGAAATCAGGGAGCAAACCAGGGAAATACCTAGGAAAACAGATCCCAGGCTTATGGAAGAGCTGGGGAACAAGCCCACAGTCAAAAGCAGGCTTGGGCACACTTGGAGATAGCAGGCGGCCAATCTCACTTCTGTAAGTAGAGTGAAGAGTCACAGGGAGAGCACAGGAGAGGAGGTCAGTCTGGGGTGGACCAGTGAGATGGAGGGATAGCGCCCAAAAGGGCCTGAGGTGACAATAAGGATGCTGGACTTTCCTCTGACTAAAATGGAGTGCACGAGTGACCAGATCTGATTTCCACTGAAGAACAGATTATGACAATATTCCAGGTGAGAAACTTGTATGGATGGCAGAGCAAGGGTGGGCAGCACTGAAAGCAGGGAACCATGGTCAGATTCTAAATGTATCTCGGAGGCAGAACCAAAATGATTTGCTGTTGGGTTGGATGTAAGATGCGATGGAAAGGGCACATCAACGATGATTTCAAGTTGATGAGAAGAATTGAATAGCCATTTTCCGAGATGCAAGACTACAGGAGGAGCAAGTTTAAGAAGAAAACCCAGAGTACAATTTGGAAATCTTGTTGGGTTGACAGGAGGCTTAAAAATCAACACCTCAATTCCAATTTTGGGTTTGAAACCAAAGGCTTCTAGGGTCAAGCAGAGAGATCAACCATCACCTTTCCTACTAAAGATGTTTGGAGAATATGGCTTTGTTGTGAAAGTCAGTTAGGCGGGTTCTGTCTCTCTCTCTCTCTCTCTCTCTCTCTCTCTCTCTCTCTCTGTATGTGTGTGTGTGTGTTTCTCTGTCTCTCTACCTCCACCTTCCAGTCCAGACCTTAGAAGAGCACACCCAAGGAAAAGTTGAAATCTAAGGGAAGACATACTTCCCCAGTATTTCTGCCTCGTACAGATCCAAGGCAGAGAGAGAAGAAAAAAGTGGATTTCCAGGCTTTGCAACATTTCATTAGATTAGTTAGACTCACTCAAGAACTCCTGAGCCGTTGGTTATGGGAAGAAGCCATAAGCACTAGGGCCAAACGCCAGGAACATTACTGTAGTAGGCCTCTTGACATGGACACTTGAAGAACCGGGAAATAAGTTTTGTTTCCTAAGTTTGAAATGACCGTCACACACTCAAGTGCAACATATTTACAGATTTTGTTTAACCAATCTGATTCTCTCTTTTAAAAATAGTGAGTTTGTTTACATAGATCATAATTATTGAAATTTTAATTTCTATAATATTTTGTTATTTCTGTTTATTATGCTTTTATCTGCCCCTTTCATTTTCTCTTCTCTATATTACATTGGCCAAGTTCTCTTTATTTCTTTTTTTAACCTCCAACGATCTGGAAGTTTTATTTTTTAGTGTTACATTTAACAACCCACACACCTCACTAACAAATATCTCTGATCATCAGAGAAATGCAAATCAAAACCACAATGAGATGCTATCTCACACCAGTCAGAATGGCTACTATTAAAAAGTCAAAAAATAAATAACAGATGCTGGCAAGGTTGAGGAGGAAAAGGAATGCTTTTACACTGTTGGTGGGAGTGTAAATTAGTTCAACCATTGTGGAAGACAGTGTGGCAGTTCCTCAAAGATCTAGAAGCAGAAATACCATTTCAGCCAGCAATCCCATTACTGGGCATATACCAAAAGAAATATAAATCATTCTATTATAAAGATATATGCACGTATATGTTCAATGCAGCACTATTCACAATGGCTATCAATCTAAATGCCCATCAGTGATAGACTGGATAAAGAAAATGTGGTACATGTACAACATGGAATACTATGCAGCCATAAAATAGAATGAGATCATGTCCTTTGCAGGGACATGGATAGAGTCAGAAGCCATTATCCTCAGCAAACTATTGCAGGAACAGAAAACCAAACACCATGTGTTCTTACTTATAAGTGGGAGCTGATTGATGAGAACACATGGACACATAGTGGGGAAAAACACACAGGGGCCTTTTGGTGGGGGTTATGGGGAGAGAGAGAATCAGAAAGAATAGCTAGTGGATGCTGGGCTTAACACCTAGGTGATGGGATGATCTATGCAGCAAACCACCATGGCACATATTTACCTATGTAACAAACCTGTACATCCTGCACATGTACCCCTGAACTTAAAATAAAAGCTGAAGAAAAAAAAAGAAAACAAAATCTAATCAGTAGTTCAATTCTAGTCAGAATGGCTGCAAGAAACTTTTAACTTTGATTATCTGTTTCTGATCTTATATATTATTACGGCCAGCAATTTACCTCTACCTTTTCCCCATAATCTGAATCTGTTATTCTTATTTTTGTTGTTCTGTGCATTTATTATTTGGTTAGATTTCCCATACACTTGTCTTTTCCCCGCACCTCACCATTGGTTTTTGCAACTCACTTAACTTCCTTCTTCCTGAAATATATTCTTCAGAAAATTTTTTTTAAGTCTGCCTGAAAATATCTTTATTTTTCCTTTGTTCTTGAATGATAGGCTAGCTATGCAGCATGACAGTTATTTTCTCTCAATACCTTGACAATTCTAGTGCTCTTAGTTTTTATTTTTGCTATTGAGAAGTGAACTGTCAATCTAGTTGACAATTAATCTGTTTTTGCTTTTTTTTTTTTTTTTTTTCCTGAGACAAGGCCTCTCTCTATTGCTCAGGCTGGAGAACAATTGTGTGATCTCGGCGCACTGCAGCCTCCACCTCCTGGGTTCCAGCGATACTCCCGCCTCAGCCTCTCAGGTAGCTGGGATTACAAATACATGCCACCATGCTTGCCTAATTTTTGTAGTTTTAGTAGAGACCAGGTTTCACCATTTTGGGCAGGCTGGTCTCAAACTCCTGACCTCAGGTGATCCACTCGCCTCAGCCTCAAAAAGTGTTAGGATTACAGACCTGAGCAACTATGCCCGGCCTCATCTGTTCTTTTCTCTGCTTTTTAAGATTTGGGGGGTTTATTTGTTCTAATCTTCAATTTCACTCTGATATATCAAAGAGTACTTTCACTTTTATTCACTCTGCTTGATAGTCTCTGGATTTTCTAATGTGCACATTCATATCTCTCATCAATTCTGGAAAACTATTAGCCATATTTTTTCCAAGCATCATTTCTTCTCCCACTCTTCCTATCTTCTCTTTCTCCTCTCTCCTCTTGACATCTGTTGGAGCATCTTGTTCCTTTCCTCCAGGCCTATTCATCTGTTTCTTATTTCCTATCATTTTATCACGCTTTGCCACATTTTGCATTCCTTCAAACCAATCTTCCAGTTCACGAATTGTCTCTCTAATTGGCCTTAAATACTAATGAGTCCTAAAATTATGTGTCAGACAATTGTCACTGAAGTCACACATTGCCTCTGAACTTGAATCCCCCATAACCAACAATTAACCTGACATCTCCACTTGGACATGTGATTAGCATATCAAGCTTTCATGTCCAGAAATAAACTCTTGAACTGCCCTATACACCCTGGCCCCTCCCACATCTTTCTTCTCTCATTGAATGGCAACTCCAACTTTCTAATTGCTCAGCCCAAAAACCCAGAGTGGTTGTACCTTTAAATCTTAATCCATCTTGAGTTAATTTTTGTATAATAGTGAGAAATAGGAGTCCAGTTTCATTCTTCTGCGTATAGCCAGCCAGTTACTCCAGCATCTAGAAAACCCCATAGTCAACTTCGTCAAAGATCAGAGGGTTGTAGATGTGCAGCTTTATTTCTGGGTTCTCCATCCTGTTCCATTGGTCTATGTGCCTGTTTTGTGCCAGTGCAATGCTGTTTTGATTACAGCAGCCTTGTAGCATAGTTTAAACTTGGGTAGTGTGATACCTCCAGCTTTGTTCTTTTTGCTTAGAATTGCTTTGTCTATTTGGGCTCTTTCTTGGTGACATATGAATTATAGAATAGTTTTTTCTAATTCTGTGAAAAATGACATTACTAGTTTGATAGGAATAGTGTTAAATCTTTAGATTGCTTTGGGAAGTATGGCCATTTAATGATGATTCTTCCAATCTATGAGCAGGAGACATTTTCTATTTGTTTGCATCATCTATGATTTCTTTCAGCAGAATTTTGTGGTTCTCCTTGTGGAGATCTCTTACATCCTTGGTTAGATGTATTTCCAGGTTTGTGTGTATGTGTGTTTGTGGCTATTATAAATGGGATTGCATTCTTAATTTGGGTCTCAGGTTGAACGTTATTGGGGTGTAGAAATGCTATTGATTTTTGTACATTTATTTTTGTATCCTGGGTCTTTACTGAAGTTGGGTCTGTTCCGGGTTTTATCTTCCTTAGACTTGGGAGGTTGTATGTTTTCAGGAATTTGTCCATTTCCTCTGGATTTTCTAGTTTGTTAGAGGTGTTCATAATAATCTGAGAATCTTTTATATTTCTGTAGGATCAGTTGTAATTTAACCTTTGTTGTTTCTGATTGTGCTTATTTGGATCTCCTCCCTTCTTTCCTTTGTAAATCTAGATAGCAATCTATCAATTTTATTTATCCTTTCAAAAAAGCCAGATTTGGTTTTTGTTGATTCTTTGTATTGATTTTTGTGTCTCAATTTTGGTCAGTTCTGCCCTGATTTTAGTTTTTCTTTTCTTCTGCTAGCATTCCAGTTAGTTTTTTCTTGTTTTTCTAGTTCCTTCAGGTGCAATGTTACATTGTTAATTTGAGGTCTTTCTAACTTCTTGATGTAGGTGTTTATCGCTATAAACTTCCCTCTTAACACTGCTTTAGCTGCATCCCAGAGATTTTGGTATGTTGTGTCTCTGTTTTCATTTATTTCAAAGAGTTCTTAAATTTCTGCCTTAATTTAACTGTTTACCCAAAAGTCATTCAAGAGCAAGTTGTTTAATTT
>NW_012101754.1:349163-352359 GCF_000951045.1 Mandrillus leucophaeus | reverse complement strand
CCTGCTCTTTTTTGTTTTCTGTTTGCATGATAGATCTTTCTCCAGCCTTGAGTCTGTGAGTGTTGTTATGTGTGAGATGGGTTTCTTGAATACAACAGATGAATGGGTGGTGGTGGTGGTGGTGTTTTTTTAATACAACTTGCCACTCTGTGCATTTTAAGTGGGGCATTAAGACCATTTACATTCAAGGTTTATATTGATATGTGAGGCTTTGATCTTATCATGAAGTTACCAGCTGGTTGTTTTGTAGTTTCTTTTGTATGTTGCTTCAAAGGGTCTGTGGATTATGTAGTTAGGTTTGATTTTTGTGGTAGCAGGTGTTGCTCCTTCATTTCCATGTTTAGAATTGCCTTAAGGATCTCTTGCAAGGCTGATCTAATGGTAGTAAATTCTGTTAGTGATTGTTTTTCTGAGAAAGATTTTATTTCTCTTTTGCTTATGAAGCTTAATTTGGTTGCGTATGAAATTCTTGTTTGGAGTTTCTTTCTTTTTTTTTTTTTAAAGATGCTGAAAATAGGTCCTCAGTCTCTTCTGGCTTATAGGGTTTCTGCTGAGCTCAAAGTCTGCTGTTAGCCTAATGGGGTTCCCTTTGTACATAATCTGACCTTTTTCTCCAGCTGCCTTTAAGACTTTTTCCTTAGCATTGACTTGAGACAATCTGGTGACTATATTCCTCGGTGATGTTCAGATTTTTATAGCATCTGGCAGATGTATTTGGAGGTGTATTTCCAGCCCAAGAAATTCAAGAATACTATTCTGGCCTTATACCTCCACCTCCACCGTCTTTTCCAGGGTTGTTGCTAATTCTTTCACATAATACCGGTTCTTTAGGCTTTAAGAAAAGCCAGTCAGCATCTGCTCTGTCTTCTCTCTTCCTTGGTACTGTCACCACCCATAGAGGCCACCCCCCAGAGATGTTGGTATTTTCACTGAAGCGGTACATTAACATTCCTTTTCAACTTCACCATGCATTCACAGAAATTTGCTTTCTCTGGATCACCATGCATTCCCAGAAATTTGCTTTCTCTGGATCAAAGTGAGGAGAGATTCTGGGGTTTTCTTATTATTATATTACATTTATGTTTTAAACAGTATTTATTCCACAATTAACTTCTTTAAAAAACCAAGTAATTAATTCTAAGCCAAGAATAACCAAGTAATTAATTCTTAGATTCTTTACTTACTCCTAAAGTTATTACGGAATAGTATACAAGACCTGAGGAAACCTGGAAAATTATCAGTTTGTCTTTAAATTATCTTTGTCAGACGTGCAGAAAATATATGGGAACTGAATAAAGAAAGAGCTGAGAGCTGGATAAAGAAATAGTTGAGAATAGCAGAGTGACTAAGAAAGGTTCTTCAAGCTTGGCCTTTCTTTTTTTTTTACGAGACAGAGTCCCCTATGTTGCCCAAAGCTTAGCACTATTGACTTTTGTGCTGGTTAATTCTGTATTGCAGATGTTTAGCAGTATCCCTGGCCTCTACCTAAGAGATGCCAGTAGCACCCACACACACCAGCTGTGATGACCAAACGTATCTCCAGATGTGGCCAAATGCCCCCTGGGAAGGGTAAGAGTTGATCATCCCATTGAGAACCACTGGCCTAGAGGTTCAAAATCCATTTTCACCACTTAAAATCTGAATGATGTTATCCAATATCCATTCTTTCTATCCTTACTAATAGAACCCCAAATTTGATCAGGTTTGCTATGTGCCCAGCTAAAAAAGTTAACATAGTTCTGCCTATTGAGACCTAAGCTGAAGTTTTCTGGAAGGCTTTTGTTGATCTGATCTAGGCGACACTCCTTTTCCTTTCACCCTCCCCTTTCTCTTTGCCTGAAATGCCAGCACAGTGAATGGAGCAGCAGCAGTCACGATGTGCCCATGAAGACCAAGTCATGCACTGAAGATGAGAATGTAGGAAGGTGGAAGGAAGCTAATACAAAGGCCAGCAAATCCAGCTTGCCTGTTTTTATACAGCCTATAAAAAGAATAGCTTTTACATGTTTTAATGGTTACAGGAAATTTTTTTAATGTATAATATTTTATGACATAAAAATAACATGAAATTTGTATTTCATTGTCCATAAAGTTTTATTGGTACACAGTCATTTGTTTACATATGATCTGTGCTGCTTTTGTGCTCTAAAGGCAGAATTTAGTAATTGCAGCAGAGATGGTACAGCCCACAAAACCTAAAATACTCTCTGACCTTTAACAAAGTTTATCAACTTAGACAGAATAACATCCTTGACAACTCAACTCCAGACTTTTTGTGAGAAAAATAAGCTATTTGCTTATATAATCCACTATTTTTCAGGCTTTATGTCACTTCCAGCCAAAGGCAGTCTAATTGGTGCACAGCTAAATGAGATTTGATGAACTGGAAGAACCAAGGGCAGCGTAATGAGGACAGTGTCTGGAGGACATTCTGCAGATGTCAGGACATCTAATTTATTTCTCTATAATTTCCCAGGAATTTTAAAGCTTTTGTTGGAATAGACTGTTTCTATAAAACTGGAGAGGAGGGAAAAGATGAAAATTTTAATGAATGAATCTTTATAGAACTCAGCAGACAACTAGGTGCACAAAGCAGATAAGAAGGTGCAGTAAAATAATAATAACTCAGTGTATTAGTTATATATTGCTGTGGAACAAATACTCCTAAGCAACAACAACTTTTATCTCACATATCCTGTAACTCAGGAACCTGGCCATGGTTTAGGACTTGCATTTGCTGAATCACAGTGACATTAGACTGGAGCCATCTCAAGGCTCAATAGGAGCCACTTCCACACTCACTCACAAGGTTGTTGCCAGAATTCAGTTCTTTGCTAACTGTTGGGCTGAGACCCTCTGTTCCTTACAGCTATCATCCAGAGGCTGCCCTCAGCACCTTGCCACACAGCCTCTCTGCAGGGCAGCTGGCGATGTGGCAGTGGCTTCACCAGAGTGGGCAAGTGAGGATACGAAAAGGAGGGTGACCCAGATAGAAGTCACAGCCTTGTATAACGTCATCCAAGAATGACATCCCAGCACTTCTGCTGTATTCTGTTCATTAAAAGTGAGTCACTATATCCAGTTCCCACTTGAGGGGAGGAGATTAAGCAAAGGTGTGGGTACCAGGACATAGGGTCATCAGGCACCTGTCAGAAGCTCCCTACTACACCCAACCAAGTGTTCAAATTCATGGATT
>NW_012101754.1:337516-347738 GCF_000951045.1 Mandrillus leucophaeus | reverse complement strand
GAGGGCATTGAATTTCCTGGCACTCATCCTCAGGTACAGGTTTATGATCAGCAAGGATGGAGGCTTATTAATATGAAAGTGAAGGAAGACAGTCAGCTGTCCTCTGCAAGGAAGGACGGAAAGGGTCTATTTAAAATAAAATCATCATAAAAATGAAGAAACAAATGACAGACTGAATGTATAAATGCACAATCCCTGGACCATCTAATAAGAATAGAACTATCACCCTAAATCTGCAGCAGCCTGCTTAGGAAACCAAGCTCCTTATCTATGATAAACAGCCCAGGAAGACAGCCTGCTAAAGCCAGACTTGCAGGAAGCTAGTCTGCTATCTTTAGTGATAACCCAGGAAGCTGAACAATAACTTCTGGAACAAAAGACCCAAAATGTTCAGGACTTAATTAATAGTTGTATTAGTCAGGAATCTCCAAAGAAACAGGACCAATAAGGACAATTACATATATTACATATATATATGTATACACACACATATATATTACATATGTATTACATATACATGTATGCCTGTACACACATACATACATATATATGTGGATATTTATTATGGAAATTGACTCATGCCACTATGCAGGCTGAGTAGTCCCATGATATGCCATCTGCAACCTGGGGAACCAAGGTCGTGGTGGTTGTATAATTCAGTCAAAAGCTGAAGGCCTAAGAACCAGGGGAGCCTTCCCCACCTGCCAACTGCTGGAGCAAGTCCTGGAATCCAAAGGCCTGAGAACCAGAAGCTCTGATGTTTAAGGGCAGGAAAAGATGGATGTCCCAGAAGAGAGAACTTCCTGTGTCCTTTTGTTCTATTTGGGCCGTCAAGAAATCAGATGATGCCCATGTGGGTGAGGGTGATCTTCTTTACTCAGTCGTCTCATTCAAATGCTAATCTCTTCCAGTAAAACCCTCACAGACACACCCAGAAATAATCTATTACAAGCTATCTGGGCACCTCTTAGCCCAGTCAAGTTGACACATAAAATTAACCATCACAGTAACTGACAGCCTCCCTAATTTTTGTGCCTGCTTCTAATTTAGGACCAACCAGAGAAAGCCAACTATGGCCCCAACCAATCAGATAGGCTTCTGTGCTCCAGGTTGGCCACCCTGGGCTTCCCCAGGCCAACAGCTTCCAATAAGGGCACACCTGAAACCATCCCTTTTGCCCACTGTAAAGCTCTCCCACTCCCCTGCCTACCTTTGGGTCTCTGCCAAATGAAAGTGATGGTGGCCAACTCCCTTGCTATGGCAAGCACTGAATAAATCACCTTTGCTTTTCTCATGTGAGTGACATTCAATTTTTTCTACACAGGCAACTTAAAAGGACTAAGGTATATTTCAGGAGTCTAGCTTTTAAAATCTCCAGGAAGACACCCTCCAGGGTGAGGCCTTGGGTAGAAAACAATGTTACTCTCACTGTCACTGTCATCCATCCTTTTCTGTGTCCCCCAAGCCTGAGGCAGCCTCAGAAGGAAACCAAAATCAAGTTAGCTCCATGAGTTCAAGTGCTGATTCCTCACCTCGAGTTAGCTTCAAGCTTTTCAGGCAATATTTGGCAAGTCTCAAAACTCCTTAGCCCCTCTTATAACAATGCGCTTTGAGTTCTGAACATTAATTTACATGATGTATGTACTTTATTCACTTATCCTTGTTTTCATTTGTTTCTTTAGTGTATTCGTGTAGGTTTATTTTTCCTCTTCAGTTAGAGAGCTCATCAACCTTTATCTATGCCTATCATCCCTACCCATTACCCTTAAAAGTGCTTCACACATGGAAGGCTTCTGATCACTAACGTTAACTGACTTTTAGAAATCTTGTGTCTTTCAAAGATTTGAAATAAATGACTCTTGTAAATATTAATACATAGACCTTTGTTTGTTTTAACAAAGGTGAATCTAAAATGGCTTGCCACTACGAATCAAATATAATTTCAGTACACATTAAATATATGCATATACTGGTTCAATGTTTTAGGTAAGGAAGAACTAGCTAAAGATATAACAGATAAAATGCTAAATCTTAGTGGCTTCAGAGAATAGATATGCATTTTGTTCACAAACATAATTCCCTATGAGAGGGCAGATCTCCAGTGACTCAGGGACCCAGGCTCCTTCTGCCTCACAGCTTCGTCATCTCCAATGCCAAGTTCCACAGGTTACTACACTTGTCTGTATCAAGCCAGAGGGGAAAGACCATGGGGGGCCATACTGTGAAGTTTTTATGAGCCAAGCCAAGAGGCGTGAACACAACTCTTAGCACATTCCATCAGTCAGATCTCAGTCACATGGCCACACCTCACCACAACGGGGCTGGAAAATAATTTAACTCTGGGCTCAGAAGGAAGATAAAATGGCTTTGGTTAAGAACTAACCAGTTTCTTTCACACTTATCAAGGCCAAAAAACAAAACAAAACAAAAAAACTCTGCTGTAAAGACCTCCTTAGAAATATCACTCCCCTAACCCAAATGACTGGCTTAGTCACTGGAAAATGTGCACAGACTAAGCTCTAAATTGGATTCTTCATACATCAAAGGGTACAGTAAAGCTCCTGACAGCCCCTGCTTCTCAAACATGAAGGACAGTTCACAAGGACAACAGCAACAACAGAAAGCCCTGCCACTTCTCCCTGCCTTTTTAAGAGACTGCTGTGGCTTTAATTTTATTGCTTCTAGAAGCACTGCAGCTTTTCATGAGCCAGTGAACTAGCTAATTGGCTAGAGCAAGGACTGCATCTTGGAAGGTGGCACTTTACAAAACAAATATTAAGAAACTATGAATCTCTGGAGTATGAGCTTTCAAGGGTGAAGAGTATATCATGGGTCAACATGATACAACACGTGACAGTTAAGGACAGGGAGGAAATGACATCTTAGAAAGAGAGAAACTCAGTGAGAATGCCTACATTTGTCTCACATTGAGAGTCATTAAAACCATAAGCTCCTATATAGCTGATTTTTTTTTTTTGGCTGCAATTAAAATATAAAGAGCTGATTTCTTTGACGTTCTGTGTCTGCCCTTTTTTCCCATTTATGTATATATACAGCCTAAGCAAAACTGACAAAAAAAGTAATCGAGATTTTGGTTCTGATGCAGATCTTGATTTATTTTGACTTATTCACAGGGTCTAGTAAAATGATCCATGCCTACCTACAGAAATGAGATGTCAAGCTGCAAACAATGCTGCCTCCCTTCAACAAGCAGCACAACCCATTCCACAGCCATCTCATCTGGTGTCCCTCAAGGGCAGTCAAGATCTCAGCCCCTTCATCAGACTGACACCTGCCAACCTTTTTGTCCATTTCTGTAAGAGTCAAAGTTGAAGGCCATGCTGAACTTGAATTTTCCCTGAAGTTCAGCAGAAAAGTAAGATCTACTTGCAGGTGATTCTTGCAGAAAAATAAGTCATAGACTAAAAATACTGCAGCAATTTTTTTAATGAGAAAATGAACAAGATACGTGAACACAGCTCAGATATACCCATCTGCTTTCAATTGTAGTTGGCGGCAAATCAGCTCTCAATTTTCTGCTTGTTGTGCTTTCTAACACAGCTTCCCCTGCATTTGCCAATGACCAAAATGCACAGCAACCCTAGGTAATCTTGCTCTACCTCTTTCCCCTTCCCAGACCACAGAACATCCAGTTGAATTGCAACATTATTAGGGCAGATATTTACACATTTATAATCTTTTTTAAAGTATGCATATGTTGTCTTTTTCTTGCATTCATCTCTTATTATTTGCTATCTTGTATTGCCAATGCCTCGTCTCTCCTCCATTAACACTGATAAATCGCAGTTGATTATAGTTTAGTTCCTTTTCTCGTGGGTTAAATGCAGTAAAATGAGCTGAAAAGTAGCAAACAAGGCCTCAGGGTGACATCAACACTCTATAATAGCTTATTTTTACCTCTAATATTTTCACAGATGATTCTGCCTGAAATTCTCCAATTTGGGGTAATGATGCTGAAAGTGTGTAATATGAGATTTTGGAGTATAAGCAAACAGATGATGATGATGTTGACAGAAGGGTTATGTTTGGATAAAAAACCAGCTCTGTATGAAAGGCTGGTCAGGGCTAATAACCCAAGAGCTAAGATGAATCTTGATTCAGTGCTTCCATTAGTAAAAAGAATATGTTTAAAGCTTACCTTTTACAAAATAAAAAGAGCATATCTGACAGTGTATTTAGAAATGAGAGACCTGACACCCAGTTTAAGAAAAGCATTCTATTCACAGGTCTCTGGTGGCACAGGGCTCTTGTACTTGGAGTAATCAACCTTTGTAGAACCTCTTTTTTGGCACTGGAATATTAGGCCTGCTGTCTTGAACCTCTTGGAGCTAATGGGATGTCCAGATGTAACTCCATATCTATATAACCCTGAGGACTGCTATACAGCTGCTACAGAACATGAGGGGCTCATCTCTGTATTGAAAAAAAAAATGCCCCAAGCTTTTGTTTCCTAAGGTAATTTTTGTAGAGAAATTATAGCCATGATGACATGCTCACTCTAGGATAGGGGGAGTGAGGCAATTAAAATTTAGAAAAGACGTGAAGTCTACACCAGGTGGCACAGAAAGTGTTGCCTGGCATCTCTCCCCTCCCCTGCAGAGATAAAACATGGTACCCACTGTCCTCAACCCTTAATCCCTTGGACCTTCTCTAAGTCTCCAATTTTACATGTCCCACTGTACTTCAGTGAATTTCTGCCAAACAACTTTGGAGACTGTGCGGGGTTACCATGTACAGGTCCTTCACAACACCCTGATACCTCACCCCTTAGAGCTTTACTTATGCCCAGCATTGACTAGGCAACCTTCCTGATTACTTTCCTTTGGTTTCACCCTGAACTCCAAAGCACTGCACCATAAAACCACAATGGCATTCCTAATGGAACCCCGTAGCCATTCATGCAAAACTCTCATTCCTATCTTGTCTCACAGATATGTCCTCTGAGAACATTTCTGTTAATCCCTCATGCTTCTCAACTCCCACTTCCACACTCACCTCCTACACTTTAATATCCCAAATGGACTTAGACACATATAGAGCCTCAGTATCCTTCCTCCCATCCCTGCCATTTCTAAGGAGAGAATCTGATCCTCTTCTAACGGCCCACACTTTCTACCTTTGCCCTGATCCCATCCTCACACCTTCTCTAGGACTTGGCTGCACCATTCTTCCTCACCTATACTTCAGACTTCTCCCCCCTTGATCCCTTTCTGTTCTTGAGTAATTCCCCACATTAAACCAAAAGGAACAAAGTGAAATGAGATAAAAACCTCTTTCCCTGGCCCATCTATGCTTAAGTTCCTTTTTAAAAAATTCCTCCTACTGAGCTAGACACAAACTCTCATATATCCTCCCCCATCTCACCAAAAAAATTTACAGTCTTCTCTCTGCAGAAATTATCTGTCAAACACCACTTTTTAAAACTTTTCCAAGGTCAGATTATCAGAATATTATATTTTACTGAATATCATTACTTAGGTTTACCTGTGAACAATTAGCAGTTCCAATTCACAACTCCCAAAAGCAACACTTCTTAATTTTGATTGCTTTTTAAAATTTGTACTGAAAAGCAATATGTATAAGTGAAACCTGCAATGAATGTACACAAACTGAACACGTCTTTGAACCAGCACCCAGACCAAGAAACAGAAAATTACCAGAATCCTGGGCTTCCTGCTCATCATATACAGTGAAACTAAGTAGTTTAGAATGGATGAGGCTAGGCTGTGAGAGAGAATAGAATCATGAGGCTAGAAACATATATTGAAGGGCTTCTATATCTTGCTGAGAAGCAACTGAAACAACAAATCAAGAAATCCATGAACGTATTGGGATAGTGCTGTCTAATTTACTGAAGAGATCGTGTCTGAATATGGGATTCTATTTTAGTACCCAAACTAAGACAGCCATATGTCCTGGCTTTTCCTTGACTCCACTGATTTAAAATATTTTGCCTTATCAAACCATGTGTCAGAACACAGCCCAACTTAGGGTCAGGAAAATTTTGTTACCATAACCTCATTCCATCCCACACACCCACACGCCATATTGTTTTTCCAAAAAATAGTATCACTGCTTCTGGTTGGTATCCTATACAGAAAATAATTTGATTTGTAGGCTTGCAAATCGTACTTATAAATATTCAAATGCACAGCTCCAATTAAAACAAGAGCCAAAAGCCTGTGCTACAGGCAATGAAAATATTCTTCCCATAGCTACATTTACTTTATTAACAGGCTGTAGCCTAAATGCCTAAGGAAAAAATTGTTATAGCCTTGTTATCTTGCCTCTAATTGAGTGATTTTGTTTCTTCTTTTCATTTACTGAAGTATTAGGGACTTGGCTACCATAATGTACGAAACTGTAGTTACTTTGACCAATTCAGACCTAGCTCTCATACATTTAAGGACTTCACACGACTCAGTCCCTGCTGCAAGTCAAATGCCAGGAAACCCAATTCAACCAAAAGGAATTTAAGAGGAATTCCAAATTTTAGGTTTACCTACGAACAATTAGCAGTTTCAATTCACAACTCCCAACAACATCACTTTTTAAAGCTCCTGCCCCCCATGTGCAGCTTCCTCTCCTGCAGTGGCCCCAGCACCTCTCTCTTGCCAATCCCGTGACATTCTTCTTCTCTCCCCAGTCCTACATTTTTATCAAGATTGTTGTCGTTCTTGGCTTCATTTATTCTTGTCTAGAAGCATTTAGCAAGGAGTCATTCTAAACAAGTTCAGCCTAATAAGGTTTTCTTTTTAAAAACAATTTTTAAGTAATTCTTTATAAAATACATTACATACTTATATATTAAATCTTGTACACAAGTGCAGGAGAAAGAGACCTGGGGAAAGGTGAACAGGTTTAGTGAATATATGATAATACCTATGAGAGCAGATTTTCAGAATAAGAAGAGAGATTAATTTTAAAGATTCTGAAACAAATTGGAAATAGGAAATAAAGGAAAGTTAGTCATGCCTAAACTTAAGATTAAGCTTTAAGTGGTTCCAGGTTCAAACAGTAGCAGGAAGAAAAAAATAAGTCACTCACTGAGACATTGGTTATGTTTCTTAATTTAGTCATTCATAAATGGAAGATAAATCATATCTAACTTTATAGAATTATTAAGAATATTAAATGAAATCAAATGTGCTCATTTTTAAAAACAGGTATCAGAACAAAGTACACACTCATTAAATTCTAGTCATTCTTTCTACTCAGGCTTCTACTGACCCTTAATAAGAATGTTATTTGGAAATTCCAGGCCTTTTTTGAATATATTAATTCTTGAAGTTGCACTGTGGTAAGCAAGAGAGGCTTGGCCAGCAAAAGCCATTCCATAAGACTGTAGGGATTATCTAATTTTATGCATCCATACTTTTGCCTGGGCATCCAAGAAATTCTGAGCTAAAAGTAATGTCATAGGAAATAAAGGGGCTTGGGGTTTTGGTCCATTTATTTTCCTTCTAACTGTATGATAATACTTTCGGTTTTTAAAAGTTTTGCTAATATACCAGCATCAAACTGAAAACTTTAATTTTCACAACAACCCTAGGATATAGGTACAATTGTTTACATGTTTTAGTTTACATGTAAGAGACAGGGACTAAGAGAGGTTAATTTTCCTAGAGGTCCCTGACTTCAAAGCCTGTTGTTTATAATATTACCTCTACTACACAGCTTTTAACATCTGACTTCTATTTTTAAGGAGTTATTATTTCATCTTTTACTGGGTGCTGTTTGTTCAGTTCCTTTAGGAAGTGAAAGTGATATCAATTATAAATAAATGTTTCCAAGACAAATCAAAGATAGAAAACACAAGTAGGCAAATGATGAACTAGGCCTAGACATCAAATGCACTTACATGAAAATACAACCTATGGAAACTATTGTCAGTCAAATGCCTAATGTGTACTGCCACAAGCTATGTTACTTATGGAAAACGATATGGCACCTGTTTTCCATCCAAAATAGCATGTAGGGCTCCCATCAGATACCTAAGAATGAGATTTTTAAAAAGGAGAAACTTGAGAAGTGAAAAAGATATACAAAGTCTGAAAAGACTGGAAATAGCTCGCAGATTCTGTCCCCTGAATATGACAGTATCTAGAAGGGCCATCTGCCTTATCCATCTTCTTACTTGGCTGGTGACAAAAATGATATCATCTCATTTTTTTCTGCTTAAGACCCTGATCCCTTCTAAAATAAAAATAGTCCTGGGAGGGCTAACAACGTTCTATCTGTCATTGAGAACTTGATGATGATGACATTCCATCTCTCAGAACAGAGCAGGCAGAAATGGGCATGAGACACCGTGTGCCTCAATTTAGAGACAGGAAAAAGCCAGTTCTCAATTTTGCCTGGAGTAAGCTCAGAGATACCTTTGCCCTGTTTGAGCTGACATTCACCAATCCTTAGGGCTTCTATGAAAATAAGTCAATGTTTTTAGAAAGCTAAAGTCCTCTTATTCACACAGCAAAATGCTGCCAATAACCTTAGTTGTGAGTAGGATGAACACAGTGATTTGCCTTTTTCTCTGTGACATATTATTAGATGTTTGCAGACTGACTGGAAAGGGCAATTCTACAGAAGTGGCCACAGATGTTATTACATCCAGTAATTCTGCTACATCTGGCTCAAAAAAAAAAAAAGTCACTAAATGGCAACATAAATGCACTTCAGCAAATTTGTTTAGAGTAAGTTTTAGGTGGGTTTCCCAAAAATATGATTGCAAAAGGAGAAACAATTGAAAGATAACACATTGAAGTACATTACAGGAATAAAATAATTGGAACCTGGCTTCAAGAACTTTCACAACTGACAAGTAGGCCCATAAGTAAGAAAAATGACTGCTTGGTTGTTTTAAGTCACTGAGTAATAGTGCAGTTGGTACACAGTGTTAATGGAAAACAATAGAAAGGATCCAGAAAACCAAAAGTTGGTTACTTGAAAAGATCAACACAACTGACAAACTTTTAGCTAGACTGACTAAGAAGAGAGAAGAGGAAACTAAAACCACAAATGAAGGCAAGAACATTACTACCAACTTTATAAAAATTAAAATAATTATAAGAGAATAATATGAACAATTATATGCTGTGATATTTGTGTGTATATATGTGTGTGTATATGTGTGTATATACATATATGGGTGCATATGTGTGTATGTGTGTATATATGTGCAAATGTGTGTGTATATACACACACATATACACACATATGTATGTGTGTATGTATGTGTGTATGTGTATATGTGTATATATATACACATACAATGTGTACATGCATACATGTGTGCATGTATGTGCACACATATACATACACATGCATATATATACACACACAAATATATACACACATATACACACACACACAATCTGGACAGGTCTTGCTAGGTTTAGAGCATACCTTTTTTGTCCGATCAAATTTTGACATGGTTGCCCATGCTTCAATCATGCCTACATAATGAAGCTTCTATAAAAACTCAAAAGGACTGGGTACAGAGAGTTTCTGAATAGCTGAACACAAGGAGGTTCCTAGAGGGTGATGCACCCAGACAGGGCATAGAAGCTCTCCACCCATTCTCTCTTACCTCATTCTATGCATCTCTTTATCTGCATCCTTTGTAATAGCCTTTATAATAAAAGAGTAAACATAAGTGTTTCCCTGAGTTCTGTGAGCTGCCCCAGCAAATTACTCCAAAAAGGAGATCATGGGAATCCAAACTTGAATTCAGTCAGTCAGAAGTTCTGGAGACTTAGACTTGCAACTGGTGTCCAATGGGGCCTGAAGTTTTGGGGACTGAGCACTCAGCCTGTGAGATCTGACACTATCTCCAGGTAGATAGTGATGAAATTGAATTGGAGGACACCCAGTTGGTGTCTGCTGCAGAATCGATTGCTCACTTGGTGGTGGGGAGAACCCCACCCCCTACATTTGATCACAGAAGTATTATTCTGTGTTGAAGATTATTGTGGTATGAGAGCAGAAGAAAAGTAGTTTGAGTTGTTTCCAAATATATGCCAAAAAATTAAATCTAGATGAAGTGGGCAAATTCTTAGAAACACACAAATTACCAAAATAGACTCAAAAAGAAATAGGAACTCTCAACAGACCTATAACAAAGAAAGAGACTGAATCAGTAATCAAAAACCTTCAGAGAAAGGCAAGTCCAGGACCAGACAATTTCACTAGTGAAGTCTAT
>NW_012101754.1:334938-337466 GCF_000951045.1 Mandrillus leucophaeus | reverse complement strand
TGCTGCCAATAACCTTAGTTGTGAGTAGGATGAACACAGTGATTTGCCTTTTTCTCTGTGACATATTATTAGATGTTTGCAGACTGACTGGAAAGGGCAATTCTACAGAAGTGGCCACAGATGTTATTACATCCAGTAATTCTGCTACATCTGGCTCAAAAAAAAAAAGTCACTAAATGGCAACATAAATGCACTTCAGCAAATTTGTTTAGAGTAAGTTTTAGGTGGGTTTCCCAAAAATATAATTGCAAAAGGAGAAACAATTGAAAGATAACACATTGAAGTACATTACAGGAATAAAATAATTGGAACCTAGCTTCAAGAACTTTCACAACTGACAAGTAGGCCCATAAGTAAGAAAAATAACTGCTTGGTTGTTTTAAGTCACTGAGTAATAGTGCAGTTGGTACACAGTGTTACTGGAAAACAATAGAAAGGATCAAGAAAACCAAAAGTTGGTTATTTGAAAAGATCAACACAACTGACAAACTTTTAGCTAGACTGACTAAGAAGAGAGAAGAGGAAACTAAAACCACAAATGAAGGCAAGAACATTACTACCAACTTTATAAAAATTAAAATAATTATAAGAGAATAATATGAACAATTATATGCTGTGATATTTGTGTGTATATATGTGTGTGTATATGTGTGTATATACATATATGGGTGCATATGTGTGTATGTGTGTATATATGTGCAAATGTGTGTGTATATACACACACATATACACACATATGTATGTGTGTATGTATGTGTGTATGTGTATATGTGTATATATATACACATACAATGTGTACATGCATACATGTGTGCATGTATGTGCATACATATACATACACATGCATATATATACACACACAAATATATACACACATATACACACACACACAATCTGGACAGGTCTTGCTAGGTTTAGAGCATACCTTTTTTGTCCGATCAAATTTTGACATGGTTGCCCATGCTTCAATCATGCCTACATAATGAAGCTTCTATAAAAACTCAAAAGGACTGGGTACAGAGAGTTTCTGAATAGCTGAACACAAGGAGGTTCCTAGAGGGTGATGCACCCAGACAGGGCATAGAAGCTCTCCACCCATTCTCTCTTACCTCATTCTATGCATCTCTTTATCTGCATCCTTTGTAATAGCCTTTATAATAAAAGAGTAAACATAAGTGTTTCCCTGAGTTCTGTGAGCTGCCCCAGCAAATTACTCCAAAAAGGAGATCATGGGAATCCAAACTTGAATTCAGTCAGTCAGAAGTTCTGGAGACTTAGACTTGCAACTGGTGTCCAATGGGGCCTGAAGTTTTGGGGACTGAGCACTCAGCCTGTGAGATCTGACACTATCTCCAGGTAGATAGTGATGAAATTGAATTGGAGGACACCCAGTTGGTGTCTGCTGCAGAATCGATTGCTCACTTGGTGGTGGGGAGAACCCCACCCCCTACATTTGATCACAGAAGTATTATTCTGTGTTGAAGATTATTGTGGTATGAGAGCAGAAGAAAAGTAGTTTGAGTTGTTTCCAAATATATGCCAAAAAATTAAATCTAGATGAAGTGGGCAAATTCTTAGAAACACACAAATTACCAAAATAGACTCAAAAAGAAATAGGAACTCTCAACAGACCTATAACAAAGAAAGAGACTGAATCAGTAATCAAAAACCTTCAGAGAAAGGCAAGTCCAGGACCAGACAATTTCACTAGTGAAGTCTATCAAATATTTAAAAAGGAATTAACACCAGTACTAGTCAAGCTCTTCCAAAAAAAATGACAAGGAAGGAATACTTCTTAAAATATTATATGAAGCCAATATTCCCTGATACCAAAGCCATACAAAGAAACCACTAGAAAACTATAGACCACTGTCTCTTATTAATATAGATGCAAAATCCTCAGCAAAATACTAGCAAACAAAATCCAACATAACATTAAAATCACCATGACCAAATGGGATTTATCTCAGGAATGCAAAGATGGTTCAACATTTTAAAAATCAATACACTAAATTAATAGAACTTCGAACAAAGGGAAAAAACCACATGGTGATCTTAAGAGATACAGAATATGCTCTTTACAAAATGCAGCACCCTTTTATGATAAAAGCACTCACCAAATTAGGAGTAGAAGAGAGCCTCCCTAACATGATAAATGGTATATATGAAAAACCCACGGCTACTATTATACTCAATGGTGAAAAACTGAAAGATTAGGATTAGTAAAAAGACAAGAATACCCATTTTTGCCACTACTATTAAACATAGTACTGGAAATCTTAGCCAATAATTTAGGCAAGAAAAAGAAATAAAAGTCATCCAAGTTGGAAATAAAGAAATAAAGCTATCTATATTTGCAAATGGCATATTCTATATATAGAAAATTACAAAGAATACACACACACTACATAGAAACTACTAGTGCTAATAAATGGGCTGGGCACGGTGGCTCACACCTGTAATCCCAGCACTTTGGGAGGCTGAGGCAGGTGGATCACCTGAGGTCAGGAGTTCGAGACCAGCCTGGC
>NW_012101754.1:331719-332298 GCF_000951045.1 Mandrillus leucophaeus | reverse complement strand
GGCTTGGGGTTTTGGTCCATTTATTTTCCTTCTAACTGTATGATAATACTTTCGGTTTTTAAAAGTTTTGCTAATATACCAGCATCAAACTGAAAACTTTAATTTTCACAACAACCCTAGGATATAGGTACAATTGTTTACATGTTTTAGTTTACATGTAAGAGACAGGGACTAAGAGAGGTTAATTTTCCTAGAGGTCCCTGACTTCAAAGCCTGTTGTTTATAATATTACCTCTACTACACAGCTTTTAACATCTGACTTCTATTTTTAAGGAGTTATTATTTCATCTTTTACTGGGTGCTGTTTGTTCAGTTCCTTTAGGAAGTGAAAGTGATATCAATTATAAATAAATGTTTCCAAGACAAATCAAAGATAGAAAACACAAGTAGGCAAATGATGAACTAGGCCTAGACATCAAATGCACTTACATGAAAATACAACCTATGGAAACAATTGTCAGTCAAATGCCTAATGTGTACTGCCACAAGCTATGTTACTTATGGAAAACGATATGGCACCTGTTTTCCATCCAAAATAGCATGTAGGGCTCCCATCAGATACCTAAGAATGAGATTTTT
>NW_012101754.1:325790-327529 GCF_000951045.1 Mandrillus leucophaeus | reverse complement strand
CCAGCACTTTGGGAGGCTGAGGCAGGTGGATCACCTGAGGTCAGGAGTTCGAGACCAGCCTGGCCAACATAGTGAAACCCTGTCTCTACTAAAAATATAAAAACTAGCCAGGTGTGGTGGTGGTGGGTGCCTGTAATCCCAGCTACTTGGAGGCTGAGGCAGGAGAATCACTTGAACCCAGGCAACAGAGGTTGGAGTGAGCTGACAAGATGCCACTGTACTCCACCCTCGGTGACAGAGTGAGACTCTGTTGAAAGCAAGCAAGCAAGAAGGGAGGGAGGGAGGGAGGGAGAGAGGGAGGGAGGAAGGAAGGAAGGAAGGAAGGAAGGAAGGAAGGAAGGAAGGAATGAAGGAAGGAAGAAGGGAGGGAAGAAGAGAGGGAGGGAGGGAAGGAAGGAAGGAAGGAAGGAAGGAAGGAAGGAAGGAAGGAAGGAAGGAAGGCAGGAAGGCAGGAAGGCAGGAAGGCAGGCAGGCAGGCAAAGTCAGCAAAGTTGCAGGATACAAGAACAACATACAAAATCAGCTTTTTGTACACCAGTAATAAACAATCTGAAAAAAAAAAATTAAGCAATCAATTGCATTTACAATAACATCCAACGAAAAAAACACCTGGAAATAAATTTAACCAAGGAAGTGAAAGGCTTGACCACTGAGACCTACAGGATATTGTTGAGAGAAATCAAAGACAATATTAAGAAAAGACAGCCCATGTTCATGGATTGAAAGCTTTAATATTGTTAAGATGGAAATACTCCCCAAAAGTATCTACGGATTCAATATAATCCCATTAAAAATTCTAATGGCCTTTATTGCAAAAATAGAAAATATAATCCTCAAATTCACATGAAATTTTAAGGGGCCCTGAATAGCCAAAATAATCCTCAAAAAGAATAAAGATGGAGGACTCATACCTCTCAATTTCAAAATTTATCGCAAAATTTACAGTAATCACAATAGTGTGGTACTTTCATGAGGATAGATATATAAACCAGTAGAATTGCAGTGCAGAAATAAACCCAATATCTATGGCAAATTTATTTTTGACAATGTTTCCAAGACCATTAAATAGGGAAAGAATAGTCGTTTCAACAAATGGCGCTTTGGCAACTGGATAACCACTTGCAAAAGAATAAAGTTGGACCCCTACCTCATTCACAAAAATTAATTCCAAATGGATCGGAAACCCAAATATAAGAACTAAAACTATAAAACTCTCAGGAGAAAATGTAGAGTAAATCTTCACAATTTGGCAATAGATTCTTGGATTTGACACCAAAAACAACAAAAGGAAAAAATAGATAAATGAGACTTCATCTACATTAAAAATAGATGAAATTGACATTGTCAAGAAAATGATAGACAGCCCACAAAATGAGATAAAATATCTGCAAATCATATATCTGATTAGGGTCTAGTATCCAAAATATTGAAAGAACACTTTCAACAAAAGACAAAAATTCCAATTAAAAAATGGGCAATGCATTACTGGGTTTATATGCAAAGGATTATAAATCATTCTACTGTAAAGACACATGCACACATATGTTTTTGCAGCACTATTTACAATAGGAAAGACTTGCAACCAACCCAAATGGCCATCAATGATAGACTGAATAAAGAAAATGTGGCACATATACACCATGGAATACTATGCAGTCATAAAAAAGAATGAGTTCATGTCTTTTTCAAAGGACATGAATGAAGCTGGAAACCATCATTCTCAGCAAACTAACACAGGA